>NW_020956518.1:74112-165168 GCF_003031625.1 Empidonax traillii
CGAGGACACGCTGCCAGGCTCAGCTGAGCACAGATGTGAGAATGTCTTGCAGATATTCTCCACTTTTTCTTGGCCATATAAGGGAACGTTGTCCTTCCTAATGCTGGGGAATGGGGGTAGCATGAGTAACTTTGAGGATTAAGAGTGAAATCTGGAGTCTTTCCCCTCTCCTGCTCACGGGCTTGTGGGCTGGGAAGGATTGTTACCATCTGAAGGGCTGGTGACATGGGTTGGCTCCTCGCTGCTCAGCTCCCCAAGCTTGTTCCGGCAGTTTGTTGGCAGGTCTGAATGGATCTGGAGACCCAGCTTGGATGGAGTCCTCCAAACCAGGACTGGAGAATACTGAGGCAGCCTGCACACAAAATCTCGCTGCATCCCCTCTCTTTGGCTAAATAGGGCACTCGAGTCTTCAGGGCTGAAGTCCATCTGGCTCTTTGCAGTCACTTAAGCAGTGCACAAACACAGCTGCCAGGGCACCCTCTTCTGCTCTCTGTATGCCAAGAGAGTCAAGACCAGCCCTTGTCTGCAAGGGACACGAGTCCAGTGTTTACTAACCATCCTCAGCTGCTGGTGTTGCCCAGGGAAACCTCAAGGATAGAGGGAAAATGTGGGGAAGGTTGTCCTGCATTCCCACCTCTGCCCTGTGAATTTGTGCAAGAAGGACCTGTCCAAGAGGAAGAAGCTGGGAGGTAATTTTAAGAGCACCTTGGAAGTGAGTGAGGTTCAGAGGAGATTTGCTCCCATGGAATGTGCAGAGCTGTTGTGTTGATGGGACAGGAACCAGAGGTCTTGGACACTGTGTTAGGATGCTTTGCAAGGTCCTCCAAGGTGACCCAAAGGGATCAGAACTCTTAAGCCTGCATGAGGATGACTCTTTGAAATTGCCTGGATTCATGGCCAGTGGGGAGCTCAGCTGTGAATCCTCTGTGCTTTTGGCGCCAGTCTTTCATCAAGGTTAAGGGTCAGCCTGAGGCACCTGAATTGAAACCACTATGACCCAGATTTACCTCTGGGACTGGCCACGTGCCTGCCATGTCCATGCTGCCTGGTGTGGGTAATATTGCCAAGTCCTGGTTGAAGCTGGGCCACCCTCCCCTGGTTGTATTTTCTGTCTGCTTACTCCCCAGCCTTCTCTCCTTTGTCCTGTCAGTTCTCCCCTGCTGGGAGTTGAACCTCTTTCCAGATGCCTGGCTGGTCTCCCAGAAGCAGCACAGCACCATTGTAACGTGTAATTAGGCTGGAATTCTCCTACAACCCCCTCTTTTATTTAAATTACACCAATTGTTGAGTATGCCAGAGGTTATAAACCCAAGGAGAAGAGGGTCCTCACACTTTGTCCCTTTTCCCCCCAAGATGTAACCTTTTAGTATTTTACCTGAAAACAGGAATCAGCAATAATAAAGCCTAGCACTGAGAGAGGGCAAGTCTTGGAAAGATGGACTAGGGCAATCTTCATCTCGCGAATGAGAAGAGGCAGAGGATGCCTTTTGAAAACAGCAACTATTTAAATTCATTAGAGGTTTCGACCTAATGTGGGATAGAGAGATCCCATCAAAGAGCCCAGATTCTTTTAATGCCCCAAAGGAAAAATTACTCTCCCTCTTCGGTGTCCAGTCTGCATGACTTAACTGTTCCAGACCAATTTCTCTGCCGTTGCAAGGACTCAGAGCTGCATCTGCAATGGAATCATAGAATTGTAGTATGGTTTAGGTTGGAGGGAACTTTAAAGATCATCTCGTTCCAAGCTCCCTGCCACAGGCAGGGACAAATTCCACTCTCCCAGGTTGCTCCAAGACCCATCCAACCTGGCCTTGAACACTTCCAGGGATGGGGCAGCCACAGCTTCTCTGGGAAACCTGTTCAAGTGCCTCCCCACCCTCAAAGTAAAGAGCTTCTAAGTGTATCTCATCTAAGTGTAGCTCCAAATACTCCAGCTGAAGATGTGACACTAGAGATAGAGGGCCTTAAAAGGTAAGAGGCATTTCTAGGAATTTCCCACTTTGGCTGCAGATTTTAAGTGCATATAAATGCATGGGAAAAATATAGATAGATACTTGGCAAAGGTACTTGGAAACTTTCAGGTCTCCCTTATTCCCATAGTTTTAGGTTTGCCCTGTCCTCAGCATTAAAGCAAAAAGGAAGCCCGCCTCCCAAATGAATTGGTTGGTTTAAACATCATCAGAGCAGCTCTCCAGCTGTCTGACATGGTTAGACTCCATCATGTTCCTTGTCAGTGTTGATCTAATCTGTATTAGCAGGAAGGCAAGTTACTGTGAAGAGAAAGCCAAAGTGCTAAAGGGTAACAGCCACAGGAGTTTGTTTTTTTTTTTCCTGTGTAGCAGTTTCTGTAACAGTGCCAGATTTTGGATTACAGGTCCGACTCAGTGTCTGTCAGAAGGATGTAATTCTTTGGTATCAACTGCTAGGAAAGAACAGCTGAGATCCTCCTGAGTGCCTGAGCTGATCCCTGGTCTAGATGTTCAAAAATCTCATCTCCCTGAGCACACCCTGGTGTTCACCAAGGAGGTGACTGTGACACCAGTGGGGTCATTCAAGGACTTGACGTGTTGCAACCCCAGCTTGGTGAACTGATAAAAATTTCACCTCTGTCCCTCTCTGCCAAGGATGTGGGTCTCTTGTACTCCCAGTTTCAGGGTTATGCATGAGAAAGCCCAGATCTTCATCCTGATGAGGTTTGCCATCTGTATCAAACCTCAGAAAGTCCAAGTGCTTCAGAAATGTCAGCCTTCCCCTCACTTAAATGATGTGCTGTCGCTGTTGATTGGTACCACAAGCAGGGGAAAGCCTGGTGAGAGTGGAAGGCTAAAGTAGGGCAGTTGCAAGGTCAGTTCAGTTCTCTAAAAAGTTTGTCCTGATGCAAAATAAGAAGGAAGGAAAGAAGAGGGTTGAGGAGTCCTGGTAACTTCTTGTAGCTCCCAGATGCTGCTTGGCAGCTCACAGCACTCAAAGAGTGACTTCCAAGGTCTTCAAAAGTCCCTTCAAAAGTCACATCCATAACCAGCTACAGAGTGTGAAATCACAGTTATAATAATATATTTAAAATGTCCTGTCAAACTGTGGAAAATAAATTCAGGATATCACGAATTTGGTCATAATTTGAGGGGGAGAAGCAAGACACCTGAGTGTCTGGGCATCACACAATGCAGCCTAGATCTCTGCTCCAGCAAACAGAACCTAAAATTGGACCTGATCCAAGTATCATCTTAGTCTGTGCATTTCTTCCTGAAACTCTGGATTTTACTTTCTTTTTCTTTTCTTTGAGAAAAGTCTCACTGAAATGAAAGGGATTGTCTTGCAGTGGTGCTTATTATAGACTTTTGCTGTGTGTAGGTTGTATCTAGAGCATCACCACAACATGTAAACCCCAAGTGGTGTGTGATTATTGTATAACACAGTGATCTCCTGTTCTGTGGCTGTCCTGTTCCTTGCAGAAAGGGAGATATTGGTAGAAAGCCCTCAATTGTAATGTACATTTTTGTCCCTTGGTGCAGACCAGACTGATTTTCCAGCATGCTTAAGTTATGCACCACCCACAGGCAGTCACAAAATGACACTGGATCTTTTCCAAGAATAAATAAATGAATAAAATAATACCTTTTTTTTTTTTTTTTTTTTTTTTTTTTTTAATGAGAAGCAACTGGTTTTTGTCCAAGTTCCTCTTCCATCAAACGCATCTGCTGATCACTGAAATCTTGAGCTGAAAAATGTGACTCACCTCTCAGAAATCTTCTTCCCCAGTGTGTGAGACAATTTTGTGCTGGATCACCGAGAGCAACATGGGCGTATTGGTGATATGAGTAGATCAGAGTGGTAGCTTTTGCTCCTTCCCCCTTCTGTGGGTGAAGATACCCAAGCACACTGTGTGCCAGGAGCAATGCAGTCACTCTGTTTTGAATTGTTTCCTTTCACCAGGGAGAACCACCAGTGAGTCCTGTTCAGTACAGAACTTGCAAACCCCCCAAAAACAGGAGGAAACTTTGCCAGAATCCCAGCAATTCCCTTAGAAGTCTTTGACCAAACCTGCAATTTACCTTTAATTTGAAAGCTTTCCAGGTAGAAAACAAACAAACAAAGTAAACCCAACCCTATCTGTACTCCAGTTGAGTGAATTTAGGCACCTGTGTTTTATTTTTGAGATGCTGTAAGTGATTTTGAAGTTGAAATGCAACTCTTTATTTCTGGGAAGCTGCCCATGACAACCTCCCTTCTTACAACCCAAAGAATTGTTAGGGCTGTTGTTCAGCACGCAGAGTACCAGAGTATCTAAGAGATGTACCACATCTCTTGAAATTCCTGGTATCTCCAGGAAAGTAAAGAGAAATGGAAAGCCCTGCCCTGATTAATTTTTTCCAAGCCATATCTGGTACTGTTTTCTCTGTTACAGTTCCTGCCGTAACATTTATGGTCATGTCATAAATGAGGATGAGTATTTATTGCAGGGTAGCTGTACATCCTGATTTGTCTGGGGATTGTTCCAGGAGACCAAGGACATTCCCACCATCCTGAAAATAACCCTTGGGGTGCTTGGCTTTAATCAGGACGTGAACTTTGTCCTGTATCTCTTGAGCTCATCCCTGGGAACCAGCCCATCACGACAGGGCTCAGCATTGGTGTTGACTCCAGTTCTAGGGACATAATCTGACAAGGTGTGAGCCCCATGTCCTGGCATCTGGTGTAGCTGTCGTGGTCTACGTGTCTCCACTTTTCAAAAGCTTTCTGTATTTTTTTATACACCGATCCAACCATTTTGAGGTGCACATTGTGATTGTCACTGCTTGTAGATGGCTTTGCTCTGGAGAAACCACCCTTGATAGATGAGGCAATTACCTATTTTCTTTTTACCTGTGTGGACCAGGAGGTGGAGAAGAGCAAAGTGCTCAACCTGGGACTTAAACTGATGCCTCTGTGTTTGATGGCTTAATGGCAAAGTCAGCTCTCCCTAGCTGGAGGCAACTGGCAGATAAAAGTACCTGTGCTGTTCCTGCTGAGTATCCTCAGGGGTATGTCCTGGGATACATGGCTGGGTATGTTCTCACATGTACCTGCTCAGGAGGCAGATGTCCAAAAGCCCTGTCAGCCACAACCGAGTTCAATCTGCCCACAGCCACAGAGAATCCATCACCTTGCACTGGGAATTCTGCTGCCATTCATCAAATGATATCTCAGCTGTGACTACTTGTCAGAGAAATTTTACTGGGGATGCTTTATCCCCTAATGACTTCCACTGGACACCTTGATTTACAGCTCACAGCTCTCAGCCCAGACGGAGCAGGTGATGCTGTGGAGATGCAAGCTGGGGACATGCTGCTGCCACCCACTGATGGGGAGGCAGCTTTCCTTTGTCCCTGTGACCCCGGTGACACAGAAGTGCTGGTCTGTAACAGGAGGACAGAGGATTAGTTCTGGGGACCAGCTCTCTGCCTGTGCATCATCCAGCAGGCACCTCTGGCCCGTCGATGTCCTGTGCACAGGGTTACAGCAATTTTCCTTCGTGGGCTCTGGGAAAAGGTACTGACTCCCTTTGCTGACCCTTGTTCCCTGTTTCGCTGCCTTCTTCTTGCTTTGCCCTTTGGCAGAGAGAGTGACTCTGGCTCTGACTCCTACAGGGGCTGCTTGGCGAGGCTCAGACTGCTGGTACAGGGAAGAGACATCCATCTCTGAAGTGGCTTTCCCCTCGGGAGGCAGAGGCTGTGGGGATGTGGGCTCTGGCATTCCCCCACATCAGTGTGCCAGCGTGATGGGCCAGGAATGCAGCCGTGGCCACCTCAGGCACCAGAAACCTCTGTCCGTGGCTTTGCATATCCACAAGCCTGATCCAGCTCCTCCCTCCCCTCCGGCTGTGGCACAGTCCGTCCCACACATGCCTGTCCCATTTCCTGGTGGATGCTGGCTGATGCAGGGGCTGGAGCAGGCTGTGGGGATGTGGTTGGCCAGGGCAGGGAGGCAGGGGAACACACCTGAGTCCAAAGCCCTCTGGGGCAGGTAGGAAGATGATTTCAGAAAAATGGTAATAAGTATTAACCTTTCATTGTTAGTTGTAGTAACACAGTAATTCAATATGCGTTTCTAAAACCATGAGGCAGATTCCCTGCTTCCCCTGGAGGCATGGATCGAGCCCTTGTCAGCACCTCTGGGCACAGCCTGGCTCTGCAAGTACGCCTGTGTGGTTTGTGGAGAGCCCAAACAAGCCAAACCCCCCACTGACCCTGCAGAGAGGCTGGGAGGAGCAATTCAGCCGCAGGATGGGTGTTGGCACCGTGCTGGCTGCGTTAGCACAGACCTGCTCAGCCCACAGCATGGACTGCTCTGGCTCTGAGCAGTTTATGAACACCACGGACCTCTGCCTGCAGGACCTGAGCTTAGCTGTGCTTTTATCACCCCTGAAGACTTCCTAATATAGGGACTAAGTCAGAGGGCAGCTGGGTAGGAGCTAACATGAATGACCTGATGTTACTGGTAATCAATAAACACCACATCAGGTATGCAGACTATGGAGAGCAGGGGACTGATCACAGTTAGAAATCCCCATTCCTTTGTTTCCTTGCCCAGGTGCTGGGTGTGAGGGGGTTTTTATTGGCATCTGTTTGGGCAGTCTCATTATTCACAAACGGCAGAGCGAGGCGAAGGGAGTGAGTTATGTTGGCCTTTGCAGACAAGTGGCAATAAAATAAGTTTACGGTACCGCCTCCTGCACCATCCCATATTTATGTCCCACATTTATCTTGCTTTTTTAGCCGTTTGTGCTTGCTTGTCTTGCAAGGCCATCCCACCTCTGTTCCCCTAGACTAGCAAAGGGCTGAATTCTGATGTTGCAGCTCACGCTGGGCAGCACTCGAGCTCCCTGGAGACATCCAGGCAGAAGATCCTTTTGGTATCAGTGAGGGCCAACTGAACTATATGTTGTTTTCCTTCAGGTTCAAGCCAAGTGGGTCTGCAGGCCCTTGCTGGGGTTGAGCCCAACCTCTCCCAGCAGTCTGGGACACAAATGTTCAGCAGATTGCTGAGATCTTGAACCATAGCTGGTGCAGCCCATCATCAGTGCCTGCTCTGGGAAGCAAGGGACTTGCTCCTTGATTTAAGCTTGTGTGTCTGAGAGGTGACACTCTTTCCCTATCACAGTTTCAATGCCACAACTTGACTTTTCATGAAGGTAAGTACTGCCAGGGGGCAGCTTTTTGGGTACCACTCTCTAGATGAGTATGTCACAATTTACTACTACTACTATTATTATTATTATTATTCAAATTGTCTGTGTTGAGCTCCCATTTTTCTTGGATAAGCCCATCACCTCTTCTCACACTCACACATTGCCAGCAACCATGTCTGACTGTAGGAATCCCTTTGGGTCGCAAAATTCAAAGGACAAATTGGTTCCAGGAAATTAATTTCTCCCCTTTGTTCATGCACTGTAGTTGCCTATGAAGTATCCTCCCTTGCATCTGGCTAACAGGTTCAAAAGTTACTCGGTACAAGCCATGTTTAGTCACATTTACATGTGTGCCACACACTTTTTGGGACTGGAGAAGGGCATTTTGACACTGGAGATAAGAAAACGTTTTCTTTCCCTTCTTCCTGGACGTCTTTTTGAGATCTGTGCTGACTCCTCTCTCTATCACTTCCTCTCTCTCAAGAAAAGAAGTAGGGGCATTTTAGAGATGGGGCCCTTCCAGTGATTGCTAATCTCAGTGTAGGCTGTGTAATCCCTACGGACAGGAAGAGCTGGAGTGGGAATTTGTTCCTTGTCTGGCCTGGAAAGGAAAGCAGAAGGTTTGGGATGAGGAGAATAGGTGCCCATCTGGGAGGTCCAAGAGCCTTTTCAATTTGGAAATAAGAGGTGTATGTAAAGCAACTTGCAGACTGGACAGCTGCATGTTTGTGTGTCATCATGCCCCCCATGGCCAAGGACAGTTTGGAATCTGGCAGAACCGGAGTTTCTGAATCTGACAGAAGGTCCAATACACACATGGCAAAGCTGGTCAGAGGGAAAGGGACTACGGCCTGAGTGGAGGGAACCTGATTCTGTAATTTTAAAGCCAACAATGAGATTTAGGCCGTGTCCCCAGCCAGAGGGGTCAAATGCATGGTTTTCATTATAGATCCCAAGTCTGCTTTTTCCCATTTCTCTGTTCCCTGGCTGGCCCACCATGTGCAGCTGCAACACAAAGACATGAAAGCACAGCCCTTTGTACCATCTGACAGCAGCTCACAGTCCCCCATCTGTCCCCCGGGGTCCCTCTGCAGCGTGACCCTTCCATTGTGCTCCAGCCCTGTCTGGAGGGCAGTGATTTGGCTTTGCACTCATGAATTACCTGCGGAAGGACAGACATCTGTAAGATGCGAAGTAAAGGACACTAAATTATGATAAAATGAGCTTTCGATTTCCCTCCGTGCGGGTGTAGCGATAACTCCTCTCCAAGTTGTCTCTGCTTCTCTTCTCTGAGTTATTGACAGATATTCCCTTTTGCTGCCAGTTTTGACGGCTGCTGCTAGCTCAGCCAGCTCTCATCCCTCTACCCTGAATAATGAAGTGCCTGGGACAGCTAACAGAAGGACAGTCTCCCTCTAGGACATGATGGTCCTGATGCACAAACGCGTTCAAACACAGCGAGGTTGAAAGGAGAGGACCACGTGGGCCAAATGCCTGTGCTGGTACACTGTGATTTTAAAAACATGGTAACAAATTTTCTGCTGCAATATTAATCCTCTGTGGCTGCCTCTGTTTCAGCCTTCCCTGCTCAGTGTGGCTCTGCTCTGCCCAATCCATATGCATCCTCTTCCCAGCCCTCTGCACACAGGAGCAGGAGAGGCTGCAGGAGAGTCCGATTTTTCCTTTTCATGCCCTACATAGTGGTGCTAAAGTGATAAGGCAAGCAAAATATTGTAGTCCCAGTTCCTCAGTGTTCTGTAAAGAGGAAAATTCCATCCCACCAGCAAGGATAAGCCCTTGGAGAGCAGAAGTACATTTTAGGTAGCAGCTGCCTCACCCCAACACACCAACCCATCCTAAGCCTTAGGTCCTGCTCATTCTTACCTAAAGGTTGAATGATACCCAGACAGCTGGAAATATTGTGGTATTTCCTTGGTGTCGGTACTCTGGAAGACTCAAAGAGTGTCACTAAACGCTTTGATACAACCTTGCTCCTCCCTTGATGCCATCCCTCGTGCTTTGCATTAAATGCCAGCCGGCTCCAGAAATTCTGCCCTGAAAGACATCATGGATGTGCTCAGCAGGACTTGCCCACACAAAGCAAGAGTTTCTGTGTCTGCAGGAGCCAAGATAATACCTTTCTTACCAAGCACTTGGAACGTGGAATGAGACTCTCCCACCTAGGCAGCCTACCTGGAGCTCTGGAAATTTTTGACATAAAAATGAAACACGCCGAATTGGGGAGGCAGAAAGAAACACAAAAAGTCCTAAGATCTCACTGATTTCTCCTGAGACTCTTTTCTGTACACAAAGTGTTTCCTGCACTGTTCTTGGAAGCATTACCCTTGGCTGGGCCTGGCCTTTAAAACATTACCAGCTGTATGCAAAATAGAGTGCAAAGTGCCAAAAAGCCCCGCAGGCTATTTACATTTGGCTGGAGCTTGCTGTGTTGGCCAAGCTACAGAGATACTTTGTTCATCGGCCTTGCAAGGAAAGCAGCTACTTCAAGCTGTTTGGTCCTGTTTATGCACAGAGTTACCATGGAAGTCCCCGTGCCCCATAGCTTTACACACTCACATATCCAGGATATATTTTCCCAGGACCTGATTTGTCTCCCTTCTTCCCCTCTCATTTGGCCAGGAATTGGGTAGGAAATTCTGGGATGAGGTTTCTTGGGCAGATGCTGGGTGCAAGCTGATTTACGTCTGTGGTGAAGGGCTGCTTGGTGCTGTGTGGATCTGCAAGCCAGAGCAGGTGGAGCAATGGGATATGTGTTGCATTAGCAGGAACATTTTTTCCCAGGGTGAATTTGGGGAAAAGTAGTATGATCAAAAAAAAAAAAAAAAAAATCAAAAAAAAAAAAATCAAAAAAAATCGATCACAGAAAAACTCTTGCAGCTGTATGGAAAGGAGAATTTATAATTATAATTGTATTAGTTTTTACATTTGCAATAAATAGATATAAATTTCATGAAGTGCGATTATCAGCTGGGGACAACGTGAATTACAAAAGTACATAAAATCAAAGGAGCTCTACATGAATTTATCCAAGATAAATTGTTGTGCCCTTAGAACCAGGGCTGTTTAAATATTACATTTCAGGCTCTGTCTCTTGGAATATTCATTACATTCCAAAAGCTTGATATAGGTGAAACCACTATGTCATCAAAGTAAAAAGGATGAAGCAAGTGGCAAATCCTGCAACAATGGGCATAAGAATAACCAGGTCTTTTTAGGAGACTTTAGGGAAAATATAACAACCTTTGCAATATTTCTGGTTAGGATACTTTTTGTTTTTAAATCCTTGGACTACAAGCCCAACTAATAAGGATGTGGATTTCTTGACTCTTTCTGCTATTATTTGTTATTTTGCCTGTGTTATAAAAAACCCCTTTCTCATAGTTGAACATTTGTCATTAACTGCCTCTTGCCAACATGTCATAGGCAGACTGACTCACAGTCTGGCATAGCAGGATATGAGGGTATGGCTGGAGGTCCTCTCCTGACCGGCTCTAGGTATCCAGCTTAAGGGACTTAACATCTCTATCCTGGAAAACAGTGGTGGGAAGACTAAAACATTGCTTTCTTGGCCTCATACCAAAGCCCAGGAATTATCCTGTGTGCTTGATGGAGTGGTTTGAATATGCCCTTCTGTATTGCAAGGAATTGTGCCCTCAGTAAGCCTTCAGGGGCACCACTGCTGAGGGGAGTGGAGGCTCATGAGCTTCACAAGCTGACGGTGAATAACTGCTCCCTGTATCTGAGATCTGATCTCAGAGCCTGAGTGAGGTCAGTGGAGACTTTCCCCACTCATTTTAGTAAAGCAAGGGCGTTACAAGAGTGTGGAAGTGGAGCAAGGCTGAACACTGATGGCTGGCCAAAGGTTTCCAAGCCCAGTTGGCTGAGGTGGAGCCTGGACAACGCAGCTACACCTGTGAAATAAAGGTTTTCCTTCTGCTTTGGCTTTCAGACATCCTCACTCAGGAGCAGAAATGGTTGGGAAGCAAACCAGCAGTGCATCTGCTCTCTGTGCACTTGCTCTCTACCAAAGAGGGAGTCAGCCAAGCCTGGAGTTCATTCTCTCTTGGCCAATAGTTAATAATAACCCTGCAACAGCTTCTTTTTTTCATTGCAAATTAAGGGTGGATGAATGGCCTGGATAAAATTAGAAATCTCTTCCTGAAAGGCTGAGCTGAGTTTACAAAGTTATGGCTCCACGGAGGTGCCGTGGCAGCTGGGGAATCCCAGCTGCTCTCCCAGGAGTGGAGAGCTGATAACAAAGTGCACATGTTGCATGCCCTGGGTCAGAGAGTCCTCCTCATCGTGCTGGCTTCACATCACAGCAGCTCTGGGGAGGTTGGTGGGGCAATTCCTGATCTCACCTTCCTTTACTGCCGGGACAGACAGCTCGACTTTCCCCTGCAGGAACCGGGATGTGCCCCAGGGGGTGCTGAGAGGTGGGGACTGATGGCAGCTTGTCTGGGGTTATGTGAGGGAGGTGCATTGAGAGGGTCTGATCATAGGAGAGGAAAAGGAGCACAGGCTTGAGGAGGACTTCAAGTCCCTTTGAATGTACCTGCTGGTTAGGGCACTTTCTAGATGCGGGTAACCAGGCAGGAAATTGTTAGGGAAGCTCTCCCTCATCCCATCTAGTTCTATGACTCCTCCCAGGGTCTTCTGCATGATTCTGCTCCACCCTGGCCATCCATCCTTGAGGCTACATGATGAAATGGTGCCCACATTCTGAGTGACCCTGGCCCTGTTGCCCCTTTGTAAAAGGAAACTGGTTTTTTTTTCTAAACTGTGAGACTCAGAGCTCCCAAGAGCCTCACCCTTGAGAGAGGTTAGCAGCAAGAGGCTCGTTCTGGCAAAACCCACCTTTATTTCCAGGTCTTTTGTGGGTGAAGAGGGTAAAGGCACAACTTGATATGACGGAGCTGCTGTGACAGACCAGATGCCCCCTTCAGCTGAGTCTTCCTACACCATTCCCACCTGTGAGTTTGAACATGTGAGCTCAAACCAGCATGAAACAAGACAAACAACAGCTGGCAGTAGCTGCTTAAACCATTGAAATTCCCATTTGATGGTGTCCCCACAGTCCTAGTTAACATGGGCTCTGAGCCATTGACTTACGTGTGTTATTTGGATTTTGCTGGCATTGGAAATGATCCGCTGATGTCAGTAGAGATGATATACACCAACCCAGTATTAAGGCCAGCACTTTCTGCATAGTATTAACATTTATATCCTCTTTAGAAAGGACGGAGAAAGCACAGGTTACCTTCATAATTAGGCATTAAAAAAAAAAAAAAGAAAGAAAATCACCAAACAAAACAAGATGTGTTTGATAGGGTAGAAAGTCTGTCCCTTGGTTTTAAAAGTCATTCTGGACCCTTATATAACAGTGTAATTAGCTGATACTGTAAAGCTATTATGTACCTGCTGGAATACAAGAGCTCCTTTGAAGCAATTCAGATCTATTGTGTAATTATAGAATTAGGCCACGTGCCATACTTGGGAGATTGTGCAAAGAGGAAAGTTTCCATTTCAAAGTAACTGAGAGCTTTGGTGGCTTTTGTGGTTACAGGCTTTTTTTTTTTTTTTTTTCCTGCTGCCTTGCAATTTAGAAAATGCAGAACTCTTCAATATATCACTCCTTGGCTGAGTTAAGCACCCCAGGAACCTCCAAGGGGGTCTGCAATGTATTGACAATAAAGAGATTTCTTGGGACAGTGCAGACCTTGCTCTGCATGCTGTCAAATGTGATGGGATCTGGCACCTCCAGCCGCAATGGAAGGAAAGCAGAAATCAAATAATTGGTTAAGGGTGTCTTAAATAATACAGTTTTATCAGTTTCAGCAGTTTTTCTGCAGGCACTCCAGAATTACTACAGCTGGATTTTCCCTTTCCTCTTATCCCTTCCACTTTTTTGTGTCTTCAGATATCTTTAACTAGTTGACACCTGCCCCATCCTATTTTCCTATTCATCAGTTGCAGGAGACCCAGCTCTGCCACTGAAGAGAAACATTAACACAACAGTGCTCCAACTTTTTTTGCTGTGAAGGATAAACTTGCCCTCATCTCCCCAGCAATCTGGGCTTGGGGAATGATTGAGTTTCCTACCTGGGATCTATATCAAACTGCCATCCTTCTGGATATATCAGAAGTGTGAGGTACACACAGATTTTCAGCAGGAGGCCCTGACCCCCAGTGTCTGCCTTCAAGAAGAGTCTTGGTTCAGGTGCAGAAGGATAGTGTTTTGTGGTTTTAAATTTGATGCTGCTGGAGTCGTAGGGCTTGTGGTTGACTGGAACATGCCTGCTCCTGGAGCAGTGAAAGCAGACCCAAAGGAGTTAAGATGAGAGGTTTTAAGGATGTGTTGTGACAGTGCTCAGGACTCCCTGGAAACCGAGCTCTTGCCCTCGATCCCTGCATTTGAAACTTGGTCCAAACCCTAAATCGAAGGGATTGTTTCTCTTGACATCAATTCTCTGCTGGGATGAGTCCTCAGTCTGGATGAAAGCTGAGCTGCCAGCTCAATTGTCATTCATCACACGGCACAGAAATGTCATTTTTTAATGATTGGGCTTCCCTCTGGAGGTTGTGCTGAAGTGGCTGCTTGACTGAATGTCTCGGAAGACGTACTCCAAGGGGGCAGTGTCTCTGAGGGCATAAATCCTCATTTCCTCCTTGTCTGGGCATTAGTGGAAGCAGGTCACTTTCTGAACAGTGTCTTTGAGAGTATATTTGCATATAGCTGCAGTGGGTCAGATTGAACAAGTTCATTAGCTATCGTGCATTAAACCGCAGTGTTTGTGAAGTCTAACCCTTCTGAACACAAAAGGACCATTGCCAGGGTCTTGCAAAACAACAAACAAATGCAAAAATTCATCTGGGAACACTAAAGGATGTTTCAGCAAATTGTCCACATCCAAGATTGATTTTTCCCTCTTAAAGCTTCTTTTTTTATTATTTTTTTTTAATTTTTTTTTTTTAGCCTGTGCACGGGCACAGTATTTTCAGTTAAGCAAAGCTGTGCAAATTACTCATGTGAAGAAATCTGACCTGCTTAACAGACTGGAACATGACATGACATATATATCTATACAGAGACAGATAGATATAGATAGATGTAGCTCTAGATAGTTATATACACACCTACATATGTGTACATAGAGACCCTGTTAAAAATATGTTAGTTGGGAGATGATACAGCAGGCTTGTACTGAACTCTACTTTTGCCCAGCCAGATTTACTGAAGGATTTTCCTTGTTACCTCCTGCTGAACTGCCCTGGCAAGAGCACCTTGAAGATGAAGTCAAGCATGAGGTTTAACTGTAACCATTTTGGCAGCCCTAGAGGGGCCTTCAGTGCTTTTCTTGAAGTTGTTCCAAGATTTTCTTCTGCCTCATCAAGGAGAGTCCTGCGAAGAAGTAAGGGAGTTTGCCAACCTGTTAACCTGGGGTACACGGAGGAAATGAAAAGCACAAGTTTCCCAATGTACCCCGCTCTCTGCCTGCTGCAGAAAATCTGTCCCACCCCCAAGTCTCTGCACTGTGCAGGGCATCTCCAAGATTCCTGAGGTCCATGCTGTAGGACATCCCTATAAAGAGAAGTTATCAGAGGTCTAAAGGTGCTGAAATCTGACTAAGCCCATATAGGAAGGGAAAGTAAATGTTAAAAGGGGTTTAAAATGGTGAACACTGACAGTAGCAAAAAAAGGACAAGTTTGTGTTTTTTCTCCTTTGTCTTTTTAAATCCTTAAATGATGACATGGCCATGCATTTCATGGGGCTGTTACCTTGCTTGAGGGCCCTTTCAGCCCATGTGGGCAAAAGGGACATGAGGGTGCTCGATAAAGGGATTCTTCATGTGAGTATCACTTCAAGCATCCCATTTCTGTGGGAAGCTGCCCGAAAGGGCAGGGTTAGTTGCGTTTTTTTAAAAAAAGAAAACCTTCCTGCTCTTATCCCAGAGCCTAGACCTCTGCAAACTGAGGACCAGAGTCCCTCCACAATGTGTGTGGTGCCTTTGTGCTCTCCAGTGTCACCTGCGTGTCTGGATACGGTCTCTGGAAAGGGATTTCCCCCCTGGTGATGGGAATCCTCAGTTTCCCTCTATATTTTTTTTTTTCCTGCTCCATCGCCTTGATCAGCTGAGCTGGTGTCAGGATGAAGCTTGGCTGGGGTGCCCCACTTGGCCGTGCTCCCCCCACGGCAGGGATGGTCGATGGCTCTGCAGGGCCTGGCTGGGACCCAGCTGGAGGATCAGGGAGCAACCGTGGGCTCCCTCGGGACCCACCACAGGGACGTGCCAAGCAAATCTCAGCTCAGCAGAGAAACTGGCCCACGATATGGGCCTGTGCCAGCTGAAATACAGCCATTAATCTGCTTGCTTCTTGTTTGCCCAACAGCCCCCGCAAAGCTGGAGGATGCCATAAGAAAAGCTGAAAAATTGCAATGCTTCATCTTCTACCCACTTCTGCTGTCAGCCCCTAACTTGAGGATTCAGCATCCTCAAGGAAAGGCACAAGCACTTGGTTTCTGTAGGACCAGGCAGCAGACACAGGTTTATTTGTGCTTAAATAGCATGGAGATCATGGGATGGAGGTTTGGGCTGCTGAGGGCTGTGATGCTGGTGGGGATGCAGCCAGCTGTGCAGTGGGGCTGGGAGGTCAGAAGCACACAGATAACATGCTACTGCTCACCCTGAGCAGAGACCAAGCCTGGTGTCCCAGCACTGTGTTCCCAGGATGCTGGAGGATGCAGGTTCTTGAATGTGGCTCCAGTAATAACAATAAATAATTATAATTGCTATAAATTATTATATTAGCCTTATTATTTCACTATTAATTATTATTACTTTTAATGTTGAGATTGTGATATCACCTCTGAATCCCCTACCAGTGCAGGCTGAAGGCAATCCTTCCCCAAGAAAAAATTGCTCTGACTGTAATCCAAGAGGTGGGAAAACACAGTGTTACAGCAACTGCAGAGATAACTATGGGATAGGCTTCCATCCAGGGATGGGAGGCTCTTCACCATCGACAGTCTCGTGCCCTCAGGGGACTTTCCTGAAGGGCTGTGGCTCAAATCTGTGTTAAGACAATACGTTTCAAATCCATTACATATTTCTGTGCCAGAAATGGTTTTCTCAGCAACACTTCTCTGCTGATTAAGTTCTTGTCTACTCTGACGTTCTCTTGGGTGATGGTGGCTTGGTTTGGTAGTCTGTGTTTCACCAGGATGGGCTCAGAGGATCCTATGCTGTTATCCTGGCCATGGTCTCTCCGTCTGTTAGAATCTATTCTTTCCTGGTGAGAGTTTGGTTTTCCTTGCCTTAAAAGGAGACAACCTTCACCACTGATATATCTTCTTCCCTTGCTCCTCGCTGTAGTTTTCATCAACTGATGGCACATCTGTATTCCTGGGAAACCAAACTGTCCTTAGCATCTAATTTCTCTCTGTCTCCTGCTCTGCAGGCAGTGATGTATCTTTGCCAATTTGCTGAAGAATTAGCTGGGGATAAGGATCTGTGTACACTTTATACTTCACTTCCCAACACCCACCATTAATAATAAGCATGTCCTTTATGACCTGAGTCTTGTTTTAAGTGAATGCAAAGTATTGGCCCTTTCCTTGATGATCCATAGCCCTTGCAGCCGCGCACTGTTACCTGGAAGGTTTCCAAGTGTTTTGGAGCAGTGCGCTGGAATACATCACAAATGAACCAGTTTTGCTTGTCTAAGTTTTGTCTCTGGGGATTTGGGAGGGATGGCAGGGGAGTAGGGGATGAATATTTATTAGCTTTTAATCAAAGAAAGTGCTCTCTGTAACCAGACAGGCTACTGTCTGTATCTGATCGGAGAGAGAGACATCAAGGTCCCTGTTCTTTGCTATGCTGCAGCACGTGCCCCTCTGTGCAAACGGCTTGTAAAGCAACTCCAGGAGACGTCTGTCTCTGTTTGGATTTCCCCACATCCGGATTTTCCTGGCCGTTTCCACCCAAGGTTCTCCTTGATAAAGAGGTCGCTGAATGAGGGAGATGAACAGCAAAGCGTGCGTGCCATGACCCGGAGAGATGAGGTGTGTTTTGGGTAAGTTTGCACACATTTGAGCAGCCGTGGCAGGGGACTGGAACTAGATGATCTTTGAGGTCCCTTTCAACCCAAACCATTTTATGATTCTCTGAGTCAGGCAATTGGTACACTGACTGTGCATCCTGGGTATCCTGGATAATACCTCCAAACCCCCATGCTGGATGTCCTGAGTAGGGAAAAGGATCTCCTCTGAAGTAGAAAGGAGAGAAGATACAAAGCAGCAGAGACCCAGAGTTGTGGTGCAGAGCTTTGCACCCTGAGCCAGGGGGCAGGAAAGCTGCTGAGTGGCTTATAGAAGTGTTTGCCAGACTCAGTCCAGCTCCTTGCTGGGTGCCACAACCCCTGGTCCAGAAGGCTTGGTCTACTGGGAGATGCTTGCTGGGAGTGGGATGCAAAGCTGGTAGGGATACACCATCCCTTTGCATTGCAGTATGTCAGGATAAAAGGTTTGCATCCTGCTGCTCTGTGACATGGGAACTGTATGAACAGACTTACAAAATCCTGGGCATCGAGGAGGGACTCCAACGCTTGGCTCATGGTTGGGTGTGCCCAAGCTGTGTCACAAGAGGACAGGCACCAGTGGGGAGCCCAAAATCTCCAAGGGCAACATTCATAATTCTGCACTAAGCCAGGCACCAGCCGCTCACAATGGTCCGTACTGTTAAATTGTCATCACGCTCCTTGGCACGGCATCGTCCTCCCCCACACAGTGCCTGGGGACTCTTCAAGGGCTGGCATGGGGCAGGGACCAGTCCCAGCTGTCAGCATGGCTGAGGCCACCCTGCTTAGGGTTTGGAGTGGAGGAGAAGAGAGTTTGGTTTATAGGCCTGTGTTGTGCCATCTGGCCACACAACTGCTCTTGGTCCCTTTTATTTACTGGTATAGACATAGTCTCCTTGTTGGGCAAAATCCTGCCCATACCCCTCCTGACTGTGAGACCAAGGGACCACCTATCCCACCCTCTTAGAAATACAGCCTCCCAACTGAAAAACATCTGGTGGGAGCTCTGTGTGTGTGTTAGTGAGAGGCTAAACAGAAAATGCCAACAAACCGTGCTGCAGGGATCAGATGATCTCAAGATAAGAGATGACATCTCTGAGCTCTTTGGGGCTGAATTTTACCCTACACACCCATTGCTGGACCAAAGTCTTGGAAATATGCTGTCTCTTTATGGCAAACTGCTCAGGGTGGCTCTGTGGCTGGTGCCTGAGCATCTCACAGAGCTCTGCAGGCAGAGAGGGAAGGGCACACCAGTGCCTCTGTGTTACAGACCAGGAGCTGAGGGATTAAGTGACTGGAAGCCTTTGGCACAGCAAGGAACAAATCCACCTCTCCCAAATCCTAGGGCAGGTGTTAGCCAGAGGTTTTTCTTACTTCTCAGCTGGAATGTCTGCACCACAGATGTGCCTGTGCAGGACCACAGCTTCAGCTTTGTGGGCTGCCTCAGATGTGGACTGAGGGCTCTCTCAGCAGCAGGAGGTCCTGGGGGTGGGAAGCGGCTGTGTGTGCCCTGAATACAAAAGAGACAAATATTTTTCTTATTTCCCAAAGAACACTTCTGTCAGCACTCCCTCTACCCCCTAGGAAGTGTCCATGCAGGAGCTGGGTCTCCTCCTGGCCAGGACAGGCTGGGGACATTTACAGGGCAGAGCCTGTGAACATCTGGTACAAACAAAATCCAAACTCCACTTAAGAAACAGCCACACAAAACAGTCCAGGCACTTCAGTGATGATTCGTGTAGCACCATGACACTGTCCCTGACCACTGACTTCTTTGGGTTTGCATCAGGAAAGGCACAGAGCTGCAGATATCCTGTGAGGATCAGTGGTGTGGCAAGAGCATCATTGCAGAGCTGAGAATGGCAGCATCAGATGTCTTGAGAGTGACAACAGAACAGCAATAAAGCAATCCCCAGATCTGTGCTTTGTATCAGAGCAGTGGCAGGATTGTACCCAAATCCATTCTCCGTGCCAGGGCAAGGGGGAAATCACATGCTTGGCCCAATGAGGGCAGTGACCATCAAATTCATAATTAATGGTGCACAGTAAGAATTAAAGCAAAACTTTCATCATCTTTTTCTTGTGGGCATGGAGCATGTTGATGCTGGAGTTTGAGATAAAGATTTGGCAGCAGGTGGTGTGGTGGGGTCCTGCTGGGAGGCGCTGGAGGGCACATCTCAATTCTCTTCAGAGAGCCCAAACACAGGACCTGGGACTACAATCAAGGGCCCATCAACACCTTGCAGGAGACAGGATGAAGCCTGAAGATATGCCAGAGCTCTGCCATCCCTATGGCTGTTTAAGGAGCCTCTTCCATTTGTCTGTTGTATACAGCTGTGCCAGACATTCCCCCTCCCCACAGCCTAGTGCTCTCTGACATTTTGGTCCTGCTCCAGCCTTCTCCTGCTGCCTTTTCCCAAAGCTGCTCCTTAAAGCAGCCTGTCTCCGTAACACCTGCTGCAGAGCCACACCAGAGCTCATCCATCTCCTGCCAGCACCACTGTCTGACAGCTCTGACTAAACAGCAGCTCCCAGCCTCCCAACAAGGTCATTGGGAATAAGATTTTTCTGGATCATGGAAAAATGTCAAACCCTCCTGCCCTACCACCAGCCTTTTTTCCATTCTCATCTCTCTCCTTTTGCTTCTCCGGGGGGATTTGAGGGCTCTTTGCTACGCTGCCAAGACACTGCTGTGGAGGAGAAATGTAAAAACTCTGGTTGTTCGCAGGGAAGAGCTTCAGCCTTTTAAGTTTTAGGATGTTATGTTTCTCCGTGGGGAAGCTGCAGGGCCAAATCCGTCAGCAAGGGGGTGTTTACCATGGCTGGAGCACAGACCAGTCCTGTGACCGGCACAGGAATTGAATCCAGTAGAATCCAGGTGCCCTCAGACGGACGTTGCGCCTTCCCACACGGGTCTACTTCAATCCACGGGATTCCTGCCTTTGTGCTGGGTTTTCTGGAGCTCAGGACTAGGGAGCAAGCAGCACGTGCACGGCAGCACCGGTGACACGAGGTGTGTCACCTGCAAGGTGCCCAGCAGTGAGGAGATGGCTCTTCAGGGAGCCTGTTCCCTGGGAGGCTGTGGGAGGTCTCCATCAAAGCCGGGTGGTGTGTGATCCCTCCGGGCCTGCTGCCAGCTCCAGGCTCCCCAGAGCCCTTTGATACCTGCTGGAGATAATCAGCTGTTTAGGAGCTGTAATCCCACTGAAAGGCTTTTACCTCCCATTCCGCTGAAGCTCAGGTGAGAAATGTCAGACATGGGTGTTAAGCAATTTCAGAGGGTGTTGTAAAACGGAATGGTTTTTGCTGTTGCATTTCCTTTATGCATCCTCAGATGTGTCCCTGGGGCTCAGGTACCTTTTGTGGTGTCCCAGGCTCTGCTTTACTTCCTGAGCACTTAACTACATTATCTGAACCTTCTTGGTAAGGTTCTTTTGACTTCCAAGGATGTTTCAACCAAGAGTTTTTCCTGCATAAATATAGGTTTTCCTTGGCAGTCTCTTGAGAAAAAAAAAGAGAAAAAAAAAAAAAAAAGGTGTATTTTGATACAGTCTTTTGATTTACTGGTGGTTTGGTGGTTTTTTTGTTTGTTTGTTTTTTTTGTGGTTTGTTTGTTTGTTTGTTTGTTTGTTTGTTTCTGAGAGGATAATTTTACAGAACCACAGAATACCAGACTGGAAGGGAACTTGAGGATCAGCTGGTCCAACCCTTCTTGGCAAAAGCACAGTCTAGTCAAGATGGCCCAGCACACTGTCCAGCTGAATCTTAAATGTGTCCAGCACTGGGGAATCCACCCATTCCTGGGGAGATTATTCCTATGGTTGATTGTTCTCATTGGGCTGGAATGAATTGGTGCTGCAAAATTTGAGGACAAGCCAAATCAAATGCTGTGAAACACTTTGTGCCTCAGGGAACGGCGATCCCTCCAAGTGACCCAGAGGCAGCAGCGCATCCTCTGTCTGTGGAGGGCAGGAGGACATTAGAAATGCAGGGCATGTGTGGGTAGCAGGGTATTAATCATCCACAGAGGATTTACAGACACATCCCCATGGCGAAGGAGAGGCATCGTATCAAGGAGGGGAGGAGGGAGGCAGGACACAGTCAGAGCTGGAGCAGAACAACCCCTCTCTCTCCCATCTGAGACTGCTCTGCAGACAGGCTGATATCAGTCCAACACAAGCACGCACAGGACAGCACTGGGCAGTTCCAAAAATCTTTTATCTGGCCTGACCACCGACATTTCATCACTTGCCTTCTGCCCCTTGGTGTGCTCTCACACTGTGCCACTGGCACAGCAGCCGCTGTGGAAGCCACAGCAGGAAAATGTTAATGAAAATCATCTATCACAGGCAGGGCAGGACTGGAGGTAGATCGATGAGGGCACTGCAAGTGAGGTTGTGCTTCCAAGTGTGGGAGCTGCTGGGTGAAGCCTTTGCAAGAAGCCTTGTTTTCACTGCAAGGCTCTTGTCCTGGTAGCCCACACCTGGATGGAGGTGACGGGGCTTCCCAGCCGTGGGGTTTGGTGGTGCTTGGTTTAGGCACTGGACACTCTGCTGTTTCCCAGCTGGAGGTCTGGGAAAAGGCTGCATCAGCTTCCTCACTCTTTTCACACTTGTGTGTGAAAGATTTGGCTTCCAGTTCCTTATTTTACTCTGCAATAAATTCATCACTTCGGTAGAAATGCAGATGCAGCCCAGGGGTGGGCTGAGATCTCATCCTCCATGAGAGATGATGCCAGCAAGAGTCCTCAGTCTGGAAAGGGAAGGGTGGAGACGACAGAGAAAGAGCCAGACAAAGAACTTTGCCAGACAAAGACACTTCAGCTGTGGCTTTCCTTGGATGTTGTGTGGGGTGGGGTGGCTCCCACATCAGTGGTGAACAGACCTGAGTTGGAGGCGACTGATCTCTTCTGCAGCATTGAGCCCTCCCTGAAGGGGTGTCAAGGGCTTCTGTGGGTCGTTCAGTGCTACTCAGATGCCCTTTATTCAGCAAAATCAAGGTGTTTTTCATACCTGTGGGGCCATACCTGCCTTCCTTCCACCAGATGAAAACCTCAGTATTCCTTGGTGTCTTTCAGCAGGAGAGAGGTCCTGCAGCCTCTGCATCCCATGTGAGCCTCTGGATGGACCTTACTGGCTCTGCAACCTTCCACACTGGGGTGCAAGAAGCCAAGAGGACCCTGGCTCTGACCAAAATCCTCATGTGTTTTATCTAGAAAAAGAAATGCGGTTGAAATCATAAAGAGTGAGCTTTGCCAACACCAGTATTGTATTCTCACCAGGGTGCTAATGTTTAAGCAGATCTTATCCATAGGGAAAATACTCCTCACCTCCCAGGCAGCACAATCTGCATTCTAAGGCTTCTCACCCAGAACTGGCTGTGTTTTCATTGCCACCTTGCACTAGCTTTGAAGGGGGAGAGTTAAAAAAGGGCTTTTTATTTCTTCTTTTTCTTTTTGTTCTAACAGGCATTTGTGCTTTCCTGAACTCAAAGGGGCTTTACAGGTAAAACGAGAATTTCCTTAGAAAATGTAAGCTTTTCCAGAAATGTTTCAGTACTTTTGAAAGCAACAAGCTTAAAATCATAGGGTTTTTCCCTTCTTTTTTTGCCTTGCTTTCTCCCAAAAACAGGTGGGCAGGAGGGGGAGGAAGATGGAACACTTTCTGTTCTTATTTTCTCAAAAAAAACCCCCATAAAATGAAAGAAGAAAGAGAAAAAATTAACACATTGTCAAGAAATTTTTGTTTGTTATTTTGTTCAGAGGTGGGGGGTTTTTTTGTTTGTTTTGTTTTGGTTTTTTTTTCCACATGGAAAAAGACCATATTTTTAAAAACCCGCTTCAGTTGCTGTTTTTCTATAATTATACCCCAAAGTCTGGGAACTAGGGCAGAGGAGGCAGTGAGCAGGGAGAGCTCTGCAGTGTAGACAATGCATGCAACAAGGGTGCTGTGGGATTTTGCAACTGTCCTCTCTCAGCCATATGGCACGTGGGGCTTGTTCCAGGGTAGCAGTGGATCTTCCTCTTTTAAACATCCATCAGGTTTTATGCTATTTTGCTGGAAGTTGTAAAGAAGGAAGAAAAAAAAAGATCTTGTAGCTGCCATTAGGATGAACTATCTAATTAGTGTGCAGAACTGCTTGCCTCCTGAAGGGAGAATGAATTAAATGACCTGCGGCGGAGGGTGATTCATTTATGCTTTGCTCTTGCGTTTCCCCTCTTGGGACATGAATCACTTGGCCACCAGCGTTTGCAGGGAGGAGGGCAGAGCTCCTGCAGCAGCCTCTGGGACCGATTTGAAGGACTTGTACCCAAAGCACCACGAGCAACCAGCCAGGCTCACTCCTCTTTAGTGTGCAAAATGTTCATACGAGCTTCAGGTCTTGTGGAGCCTTCCCGTGGCTTTTTGCCTAATGGGGGGAGTATCTCTCAACTCATGAGGTACCATTTCTGATTGAAACATCCCCAGAGCACCTGTGTCTCACCCAGGAGGCCTCTCTGCTGTTTGCTGGTGCCTCTGGGCTTGTGCTGCAGGTTCAGAGACGGAGCCTCACTCTTCTCCCTGCCCCCCTACATTCACAAGCTGGTAGCAACTTCGTGTCTTTGAGGACTTGTAGTCAAATGGCCAAAATTGCTCCAGGGGTCTGGAAGTTTTTTGAAAACCAAGATGTGCACAGACAGGTACCACAGTCACAAAAGCCTCATTCCCCCAGGGAACTAACCAAAACACTTCCTAATGCTGTGATGGAACCTCCAGGAAGGTCTTGGAGATAGTTTTAATGCAGGACTATGCTGACAGGACTTCCTGAAGCAGAAATTACATCAGTCCATCCCTCCGCACCATGAGGTTGGCAATAGGATCGGAGGGGTGTCTTGGGCTCTTTCCACCATTCAGTCCTTTCCCTGGAGCTGTGTGTCTGTGATGGAGCAAAGGTGGATGATGTGCCTGCCATTCCCCTAAATGCAGTCTCTGGAAAATAGGTTTTAACTTAGAGAAAGCCCCCAGACCTTCCTCCTCCACAGGGCCGGTGTGAGCAGCAACCACCATCTTGCAAAACCTGCAACAGGCAAAATACATCAGCATGGAAATGGGTGCTCTGACCCTGCACAAATCACTCTGGGTATTATGGGGATAATTTAATCTCCTTCTGAGTGAGAAAATTAATTGCTCGCTGGAGTAGTGTACAGTTTAACAGGGAAAGTCAAGGTCCTTTGCTGTCTGATGGGACTGGGTCTCGTTTGTACTGTTTCAAACCAGGGATCTGCTAAAGATGGGTGGGTGGGAGTGACTCTGCCCACGTGCTGGACTTGGGCAGGAAATTTTAGGCATAGCTTTCTAGGAGACAACAAAGGTCAGTACCCCAGACATCTTCATCTGCTGCCTCTCCTTCCTGCTATGAACGTGGCTCGACCAGGTCATGCTTGGAGTCCTGCTCAAATTTGGCTCATCTCTCCTTTTCCTGAAAACATTTCTCTGTTTGCAAACATTGCTGTTTCTGAGAAGAACTTATTCTGCTGATGTGCAGTGCCTGCAGCTTGGGCCATCGTGTTAAAACTGAGCTGATCTACCAAGACTCTCTTCACAGCCTTAATCAGCTGCCTTTGTGTCAGGGGGAAAAAAGCACTTAGAAAGGACATGGTGATGTGGTTGGTAGTTAAAACACACTCTGTCAGGGGAAATATTCAAAATATGTCACCACCAGAGCAGGACAAAAAAATGCTGTTGTGCCTTTTGTTAACTTTGCTGTTGTTGAAAAAATACCTCTGGTAGACAAAAATGATGAGTTTCTGAAACATCCAGCAGGCTGTTTCTATATCCACTAATTCAGACTTCTGAATGGACTTGCTCTTCATGCTCTAAGGAGTCAAAATTCCCTGTTTAAAGGAATTTTTCCTCTGCTTTCTCATCTCCAGAAATACTCCCAGACCGTTGGGCAAAACAAGGCTTTTTTTCTTCATTTTCTCAAACTGAGGCTGCTCCAGTTTGCATAAGAACTTTAAATCATGGAGTCATAACATAGAATCCTGGAGTGGGTTGGGTTGGAAGGAACTTTAAATATCATCTAATTCCAAGCCTCCTGCCATGGACGAGGTTGATGCTCACTAGGTCAGGCTTCACAGGGTCCCAGCAAACCTGGCCTTGAACACTTCCAGGGATGGGCCGTGTCTGTGGGAGCATGGACACTGACCTGGACACCCATATGAGGGGTTCCAAACTGCTAGGGTGGGTGACATTGCTTCATTTCCCTGGACACTGGATTTTGGGGCTGTAGAAAGGTAAGTGCTTCCCTCACCACGGCAATGACCCCAGCTGAGAGGCTGAACTTTTCGGGTCATTAACTACCGTTTTCAGGTATTCCTTGAAGAGATTTGTTATTTGCTAACAACCTGCCCGATTGAACACTGACACTTCCATTCCTGCCGTAGAGCAAGTAATGAGCTCAGCCCCAGGGTGCAAGGGATGGGAGTGGATCTCTGCCTCTGGCCTGTGGGCAGCGATGCTGGCACCAGGTGAGTGATGGGAACAGTAACTTGGAGAGGCAGATGGCATTAGGCATGAAACCAACCCCACCCCCCCATAGCTGCCTACCTCCAACCTGCCCGGCTCGAACCAGACAGCGGGTGAGTGCTCCAGATGGGGCCCCCACGGCGGAACGGGCTCAGCTCAGCCTGCCCCTTTTCTTCTGACTCAACCGACCTTACCAAACAGCCATTGCTTCCTTTGAACATCAAAGGTCTTCATTAAAACCTGTCAATCACGGGGGCTGCGTTTCCCTGCCGGGCCTCGGTGTGTAACCATGAGCACCGGGGGATCTCCCCAGCCTGCGGTGGGAGGTCAGCCTGGTTTGGGGGCGGGGGGGGGGAGGGGGGGAACTATTCATGTCATGCCACTTCCAATTTAGGATGTGCTCTTGGAGTCAGCGAGGTGGAAGGGGAGCTCGTACCAAGCCTCTGAGGCAGGTGTTGCAGCTGTAGGACCCCTGTGCTGTCAAGAGGGAGCTGCTGGGTGGAACAGCCCCCATGTGTGGAAAGACAGCCCTTTCCCCCCCCACCCCCTAGCCCTGGTGGCATGTCCCCAGATGGGGAAGTGGTCCTCGGCCTTTGTCAGCTCCGCTTAGATCAGTCATGTCTCACTGGGTGCCGTGACGGATGGAAACGGGCACGACCCATCGCAACAACTCCCCGTCAGCCTGGGGGTGCATCCGCAGAGATTTCATTTCAGGAGATCACGTGCTGCGTTCCCTCCTGCAGCGACACACAGGAGGTTTGCCTTCCTCTCAGGAAGGCTCCCTGGGCAGCCTAGGACATTCCCAGGCAGCTGATTGCCGCGTCAGCTGGTACAGGGCACTGCGGGAAGGAATGGTCACAGAGACCATCCCTCTCCCTCCTTGTCTGTGTTTCAGGACCACTGTGATTGTCTCCACGCTGAAAATGCTGTTACTGGTGTTATCGTGGTGCTTTGCTCTCTGCATGTGTGTGTGTGTGTGTGTGTGCAGGAGAAAGGGGGAACAAGGTCTGGAAATCCCTGCTGCAGCTTCTGGAGGCACCGTGGGATCCAGCCTGGGGGCTTTGCAGCACCGGCGGGCAGTGAAAGCCTTGTCTCCTGAGAGCTCCACAGCAGTCTTCCCTCCTTCAGCTGGTGTCCACAAACAGCACGTGGCATGGTGGACCTCTCCAGGTCCTGTTCACAAGGCTGATTTCTGTAGAAGCTGCAATTTCCAGAACCCAGGCAGGGGTGGTCAGTAGAGAGTGTAAGTGTGGAGAAGGTCTCGAGCAGTTTAAGGGCAGTCACTCCACAGGCACATATACACTCACTTGGCAGTGGGCTGTGGTGGCATGGGGACAGCTGAGTGTGGGATCTGAATGCCAGGGTTCTTCATCTCTGAGATGAAACTGAAGATGGGTTTCCCCAACTTGTGTGTTTAATCAAGAAAGGTGCGCTTTTCCCATAACGTGTCCTTTCCATGCAAACACACTCCTTGCAACAGGTCTGCGGTGCCAGATGCTGATATAAAATATGTACAGAGAATCCTGACCTTAATACAGATCTCTTTTTTCCTTCCTTGCTGGAGGAAACGCAAGTAATGTACCATGTTACAGCCACAATAATGTTTAATGGTTGTGTCCTGTGGCTGAGGTTAATGACTAGTTAGGAAGCTTTTACACTGAGGAATAAAAAATATAAAATAAAGCTGGCAAGGAGCAAGAAAGAGGGTAATGACAAATTCTGGAAGTTGCATGCCCCAGCCTTCAGTCCCAAGGAGGTGGATGGTGTGAAAGCCAACCCATCCAGCCCTTCTTAGGGCACCGACTTTGCTAAATCTCTGTGAGGGTGAACAAGATGTGTAGCTCTGTGCAAGGAACCTGCCGCAGATGGATGAGCGTATTCTCCTGAAAATAGACCTGGATATATTTCTTTGGTATTCCATGGGCTTGTGCAGGTTCCCACCCCCATACCTTGAGCCTGCTGTAACAAGCCAAGCTGCTCCAAATGCCTCACGTTTGGAATGATGGCAACTCAGCCACCCTCCATAGGTCCCGCTGTCTGCTCCCTGTGTACCTTCAGCAAGGCTCAATGAGCTCAGCTGTCCTTGGCCACACAAGCTCAACTGAAATGTTCACCTGTGTCTGTGATCACTGATGAAGGCCCCCCTGTCATCAAAAGGGGACTTTCTTTGCTGGCTCCAGACCAGCCCTGCACCAGGGCAGTTTTGTTAAGCCTCACCCTCTCTGCCATCCCCTTTCCCAGCTGAACTTCCAGTGTTCTGTAACCAGACTCCATTTCTCTGCCTGTGGTTGCATGCTTTCCTCTCCCCTCCTCCCTTTTTTTTTTTCTACAGTTGTTACTAAAGGTTGTTTTTTTTCTCCCTCCTTTCTTTTTAATGATTTGCTGCATTAAAAAAAGGGCCCTGCTGTGCCTGTACTAGTAATAAATGAGAGTCAAGGGAAAAGCCAGGGCTGGTCCATGACCCAGGTCTCTCCTTTCCCAAGCTCTGAGCTGTGCCCAGTGTGCCAGCTGTGCAGCACTGCTCTCTCAGCTGCTGCCAGATGTGACAGTCCCTTCATCACTGCCTGCTCCGCTGTGGTAAGCACAGGGTTGGTCCCCAGAGTGGGAAGAAAGGGCTGAGAAAAGGAGAAGCCATCTCAGCTCTATTGTGGGCTCGCTGTCTGGGGTCAGCAGATGAGAAGCCTGGCTCCAGGGGGAGGTCCAAGCCAAGGTGGTTTGGTCACATTCTCCCCCAAAGGTGGGGTAGGAAGGATGATTAAAAAAAAAAAAAATCCCTGGACTGGGATAAGACTGTTTAATAATTGAAATAAAATAAAATGTAATAATAATAACATATAATAATAGCAATAATAATAGAAATGAAAAGAGAGACAACAAAAAGAGAGAGAGAAATAAAACCCAAGAAAGACAAGTGATGTGTAACACAATTCCCCACCACACGCTGACTGGAGCCAGCCTGCCCCTGAGCAGTGATTGGTGTCCCCCAGCCAACTCACCTTGGTTTATATACTGAGCAGGATGATTTATGACATGAAATATCCTCTGGTCCATTCAGGAGTTCAGGTCAGTTGTCCTGGTCGTGCTCCCTCCCAGCTTCTTGTGCACTTCCTTACTGGCAGAGCATAAGACATGGAAAAATTCTTGATTTACTGTGAGCACAGCTTAGCAACAACCAAAACATCAGCGTGTTATCAAAATTATTCTCATCCTAAATCCAAAACACAGCACTGTACCAGCTACTTGGAAGAAAATTAACTATCCCAGCTGAAGCTGGGACATGTGAGCATCCCCAGCTGTGCTGGTTACAGGGTTGTGGCATCACGGTGCTGGGTGTAGAGCTATTCCAGGTGTCACAGGGTGTGTGGCTGCTAAGCCTGGGAAAGTTTTTAGGACCCAGGACTGTCCCTTTAACTTTTATTTATGGGACAGATACGGATAATGCTCCCAAATGCCTCTTGCACCATGGCTGGCTGCCACTGATGTTCAAAGCCAGCTGCTTTTCCCCAGGGAGTACCCCTCTGGACTCTGTTGACTCCTGCTATCTGTTTTATATGTTTGACAGGGTTTCAGTACCTTAACTCTGAAAATCCCTAATTTCAGCCAATGTAGGAATGAAAATGCCCACTGGGAGTAAAGAGGGAGTCCAAAGCCTTTGGGATCCAAATGCTAGGAGTTGTAGCAGGTCTTGTGTCTAATTAAACCTTCAGGGCCAAGCAGGGACACGAACAGTCTCATTCAGTTTCTGTGGAGAACAGCAGACCTTTGCTTTAAGGAATCAGTACTTTACAAAGCTCACCTGTGGGTGATTGTCTGGGCCCCCCACCCCCAGTGAGCAGCTCACTCCTGCAGACCCACAGTGAATTTCAGAGTTCCCAAAGAGACTGTGCTGCCTGTAAGGAGCCCCCAGCCTGCCTGCAGCAGGTGGTGAAGGTCAGACTGGGTATGCTGGGGCACCTCTCTAGCAGCAGACACTGGGGGAGGGCAGCACTGTTTGATGTAAAGAGCTCAAGCCTGGCTGGCCATTCTTGTGCCCAGGGCCCTGCATCACAAGCAAGGGTTTTGCAGGCTGGGAGATAAAACTCAAAAGTGCTCGTACCCTGAAGGAGGAGGATGTCAAGGATGGGAACCATTGTGGCTCTTGCTTTTTCTTCTCTGCTGGGACCCTGAGCAAACAAATGAAATATGAATTGCCTGACTCTGAGGATGGGGAGGTCCCAGTGTTTTCTATAGAGCAATGGGAGACAGACCAGGGACTGGAGGAGAAGACTTCCTGACTGCCTGTCTTCTCATATCAAATCCCTGTGAGATGGAGGAGGGTTAGGCACTGGAACTGGTTGAGAACTTCTATACATGGCACTGTCTACTCTGACCCCTTTGCAATGCTCCACAAATCCCTGCTGAAGGGCTGGGATGTGCCTGACCTTGGCATGACTGACACGCTGACACCTTGCAGGGATTGAGACAGCAGGGCAGACTTTGAGGATGTGAATTTGATCAGTGCTCTGTCCCCTCTCTCAGAGGGTGTGAATCCAGCATCCATTCCTGCCACAGGCACCAAGGTGACCGTGTGTGACTCACCAGGTGAGTGCACAACACTCTGTTCTTCTCAGCAGTGCCTTTGATGCTGTCCCACAAGGGCAACCATCCCAGGGTTAGCAGGATAAACATCATCAACCCTAAACATGCTACAAACACCACTTCCTGCCTTAGCCTTGGAGCATCTGAACCTCAGAGCCTCTTCTGAAAGTCACCACAAAGGTAAAACCTCTGTCTTCACATCTAGCAGCTCATCCGTGGGTGTCAGCACTGGACAGGGCTGAAACAGCCCTAATGCCTCCAGTCTGTGAACAAGATACTCTGATATTTCCAGTGCACCACTTTGCTTAAGCTAAAACACAAAACCTGCAAGGGGAAGAAAAAAAAAATATGTACAAACATAACATACAACCTCATCTGCTTTCTATCAGGCTTTTGTGTGATGAGCCTCAAAGGGAGAAATTAGGGAGTAGATAAGGCTGCCTCAGTGGTTTTCAGAGAGCAGAGTGGTTTCATTACTGCTCACTGCGTACAGTGGTGTCCTGACCCTCTCTGGGATATATTTATTGCTGCTGGTTGTAGCTTGGATGTGCATTGTGTAGTCTGCAGGGTAAAAATAGCTGCAGTGCCTATTTCTGTCGGAGTAGAGCGCACCAAACCTTTGTTTACCAGTTGCTTTGGGTTTAAATATAGCAAGAAGCCGAGCACTAGAAAGCAGAGGGAAGCTGTGTGACATTAAATCCACCCAGCTAATTTTAGATCTCTCTCTGCACAGTGCTGCTGGGGAGAGGCAGGTGTGGGTGTGTGGTTATACAGGTGGAAGGGGAAGGAAGAAAAGGGATGATCCAGTTTGCGCTGTCACTAAACTTGTCACCTTTGACAACCTCTGCCCTGGACAAAGTGAGTGTCCCAGAACTGCCAGGTGGCTTTAGGGAGAGCATTCAGACCCCAGCACCATCCTCATCCCCTCCAGGGGGTGGTGGGAACATTGCAAGGTGCGGGGCTGCTTTTTTTGTCAGATGGTGGTTACAGTATGAGCTTTCAGATAGCAGGGGGGAGGGAATGTTCCTCTCTTTTTTTAATCCCCACCTCCTGGAGTCTTGAGATTTTCAAGGCCTATCTGTTTCCTTGCTCTGTGCGATATATATTTTAAGAAAATTTCACAGCTTTGCTCTCTGTGGGAAGAGCTTGGAAATACAACTCTGAAGGTTTAGAAATCAGATGCAAATGAAGGAGGCAAATACGAGTCTCAGTATGTTTTTATCCTATGTTCCCATGAAATCAAACCCCGTGTGATCGTGACCCCCTGGCCTCTCCCTCAAGGTCTGGCTCATAGCAGGGACAAAATTGTAAGAAATAACTGCCTGGCATAGGCAGAGAGCCACAAGGAATTGGAAGAAATGATTTCTGGTGGGTGAACCTGCAAGACATAACACAACCCTGCCTCAGTTTCCCAACTTGCAGAGAGGGGATGTCTCCTTCACCAGAGGGTTGCACCGAAGCTTCAAATGGGCTGTAACACATTTGAAGGGAAGAGTTTTCAGCTCTGGACTTCATGTCCTGATCTCTGCCATTGTCTTACTCCACAGAGGAGGTGCTAAGGTTGTCATAGCATCTTGATGAGGGGCTGTGGAAATAAAGAGAGAAAGCACTGAGACTCAGCAGCAGTTCAATTCAGCTTTGTTGGGAAGGTGTTTTATATCAAGTTATTCCCAGTGTCCCTTAAACCCATGTGTTTTTATAAACCCTCCAGGGCTCCCACTCAAGCCCCACAGTGCCAGGACACCCCGGCTGATGCCAAGAGCTGTGTCTGACTGTGCCTGTCCCATCAGGTGGTAACAATGAACTCTGAGGCAGAGGTTGGCTTGTTCTCATCTGCTCAGGTCAATGGCAACCACTTGTTAAAGGCAGGCAGCTATTTTCAGGGTTTGGCACTCAGATACATAAAATATAGTGAAATTAAAGCCAGGTGCTCAGCTAAGGTAAATCAGCATAGGCTGGTTTGCTTCAGTGGGGAGACACTCATTTACACCACTGGAAGATCCTGCCTGTTTCCTGTAAAAGTTCTTATTTTAGAAGAACTTTGATAATCTGCTTGTGTTTATTTATTTATTTATTTACAACAGGACTATATTTACTTGAATCCAGGATAATCTCATCTCAGAAATAACTCTTCGTATTCTCAGAGTTGTTTCAGGGAAACAAATAAACGCATCTTTTCAACTTGACATGAAGTTGGCGTCACATCCAGCTCCTGTGTGAAACTCTTTGAGCTTAAAAAAAATATAAATCCCTGTTTAGAAGATCCATAGGAGGGTGTTATTCACCCATCATGCAGCAATCTTGGGTGAAACCAAGGAGGCCTTTAACATGGCTTTTTTGTCTGTGTTATTTTTGTTTCAGCTTTTTTTGTTTTGCTTTTTGGTTTTTTTTTTTGTTTTGTTTTGTTTGGGGTTTTTTGTTTTGTTTTGTTTCAATGTCTTCCATTTTGTATGGGTGTCTGTGTGGGTTTTGTTGCTTGGTTTTGTTTTTATTTACTCATCTTCACCCATCCAGCTGAAGCTCAGAGGTGTAAATTTCTTGAAATTGCAATACCTAAGTTTGGGTTGAATCCTTTCATTTTCCCCGTCGTTTTGTGCGTTGAAAGAAAAAAAAAAAAACACACATTAATAAAAGCAACACTTTCACTTGGGAGAAGCCATGCCCTGTTTTGCAGCTCAGAGAGTTCTCCCCCAGTGTCAGCTGCAACCAGGAGTGCAGCATCACCCCAAGAGGAGCAGGAGGCAATTCAAGTAACTGCATCTTAGCGTGAGAGAAGCAAAGATGCCCCTTGTATTTCCAAACCTGGAAGGATGGAGGAAAAAACCTGCCCGGCTTTTGGCTAAATACGTGTTGTTTTGGCTTTTTTTCCCCCCCTCCGGACAGCTCCGTGCAGCTGGCCGCAATTCACCGCCGAGTGCTACCCATCGCATCCGCTGGCTGTTATTAATGAGGATGCGAGCGTGCAGCGGCAGCACGGACGAGCTGGAAGGGGCTCCCCCATCCCCGGCACAAGGCTGTGGAGAGGCCGTCTGTCTTCCAGCTGCCATCCCCTCCGTGCCGCTCCGCTGCCAGGGCCCCCCGCCGCCTCCCTCCTGCTTCCCCGCGGCACATCTGCTCCGCTGCTCCCGCCGGAGACGTGCTCCCACCGCGGATTTTAAAGGGTCCTCCTGCTCTGAGCTGATTGCTGAAGGACGTTCTGGTGGGTTGGGTGGGATCTGGACGTGTGGAGTTTAGGAGAGGTTGGATGGAGGCGTCTTTCTTAGTGAGGCTGAAGGGCTTTGAGAGCGTCCTAGGAGCAGAATAAATCCCGTAGCAACATTGCACAAGCTCTTTCAAATCTCTGAACGCGAGGCAAAGCCAAGGGAAGTGTCTCTTCAGGGGTAGATCTGCTCCTCAGTGCAGCCCATCTCTGGAAAGCAGCATCTCCTCAGCCCTCATTTAGTGGTGGCAGAGGGAATTCGTTTGAGGATGGCACCCGCAAGTGAAACATGATGCTTTTAGCATTCCTGAAATTGGTGGAGCAAGAGTTTCTGTACCTTTTGAGTGTTTAGAGGGGAAACCTCCTGCCTTTCTTCTCCAGTGCCAGGAGCAGGCACCCAAAAGGGTACTTTGGTATGCTACTGGTGGGTTGGTTGGGTCTCACCTGCACTACTTCCATGCAGAAATGAAGATGGGCTCAAAGAATCATCACTAAAAAACCTGCATAGGCAAGGAGTGGTGCTGGGCTGCCACTGTCCGTGTTGCATCTGCCGAGATGATTTCCCAAACACAGCTGGTAGGTGACACTGCTGAAGAGCAGGGCAGAGACCTGCAATGTCTCCTGTCCTCCTTGCAGGGAGGAAGCCCAGTGACACTGGAGTGAGTGAGGAATAAAAGGAAATTTTCCCTCCCGAGATAAATTTAATGTAATAAAAATAAAACCTGAAGAGAAATATTACAGGCAGGAACCCAAAGTAAATGACTTCAGAAAGGGTCTAATGAGACTGGCGCTCTCTTCCTTGCCATTTCAGTAAGATAAGAAGATTTCAGCTCATAATGGGCCAAGGGTCAACTCAGGAGTTAATGCAGATTTTGAGACAGAAGCCAGGAGTCCTGCAAATACAAATCCACCCGCATTAGTCCCACATTGTGGCAGAGCAATTTCCTGGTGGATTCATCTTCAGCAAAACCTGCTTGTTAATGGAAATGCTTGGTTCATGGGCAAAACATCAAGAAAGAAGGGGATGGAAATGCAGTAAAGGGGTGTGCTAGGTGGGCCATTCATGTCCCTCCCCACCCTACTTACTGTCATTCTAAAAAATGCACTGAGCCAAAGCTCCTGGTGTGGAAAGACATGTATTTCCGTTGTTCTCATCCCCTGGGACTTCCTCACCACGGTGTCTGCATAGTGAGCACCAGATCCATGGTCCTTGGGGACATGAGGGCAGATAAATGTGTATTGGCTTCCAGATAAGGCAGCACAGCATTTGGGTTGACTCAGAGGGTCTCCTACCTCCTTTGGAGAGTTTGGTGCTCGTGGGGCACACTGAGCATGCAGGGTGGGATTCACCCTGCCCAGCTCAAAGAGGCACATCACGCTGGTGTCAGGGCTTCCTCACTCATATGTCAATGGATTTCTGTGCTGCAAGGTCTTTCTGCTTTGCAAACACAGCCATGTACCTGCAGGAAACTTGAGTTTTCCTGTGGCTTTCCAAGTGCTTCTCATGAGCATTGCCAAGAGGTAAAAGAGATCCCAGTGAAAAAGCTTTCAGTTTTTATTCCCTATTAGTTAGATATCCTTCCAGATTACCCTGTGAATTTACAGAAAAATGCATTTGTGAAGCAGCTGGGCACAAGACACGGCTGTGGGTGATGCCGAGGGCTAGCAGGTATCTGACCACTGCAGCCCAGGTTTAAGTGAGACAGAGAGGAAAGATGGTTGCAATCTGTAGAATTTGGGGAGCTGATGGATGAATGCCAATTTCCATTCTGAGGCAATAACAGAAGTTTAATCTGAACTAGTGAGCACGCTCGTAGTTTGGCAGAACAACCATATCTGTAAATGCCCAGCATCTGTAAATCTACTGCTTTTGATGTCAAAGGGTTTTCATGTGTTTTGCAAAGTAAAATATTGACTAAATTATGACCTATTGGAACCTTCTCTGATGACTGCTGGAGTGCTGGCAGGCGATAAAAAGGGTTGCTGAGCTTTTTTGCTCAAGTTTGATTCCAGCAGATATAAAAGAAGTGATTGAATTAATTGGGGGTAGAATGAGGTTCAGAAGTTGTTTAGAGTGAGCCGTGAGATGAGTTGCTGTGTTAGGGATTTTTTTTTTTAATGCAGCCCATGCAGATCAACCTGCAATTTTCCTCAAGTGTTTAAATGTTTCCCACACCAGGTTGACATTCACATTGCAGAGTTTCTGGGCTTTGACCCCATGCATGTGAGCCAAAGTTTTCATACAATTTAACTCATTCAACCAGCTCTTTCTTGGGTTTCCAGCTCTTTCTTTGTCTTTCACAGCTTTTCAGTGCCATGTCTGAAAGGCTCTAAGAAGAGAGACCTTCCCAAACCTCAGTAAATGCATCTTTTTCTAGGCTGAAGCACACAAGAACTGTCCACAATACACTAACTTGTCCCTTCTGCAAAGTGTGAGTGCATGGGTGTCCCCAATCCAAGTGGCAGCATTTTAGTAGGGTACAAATGGCTTCATGGTGGAAAGGCACTGGGAATTGTTGAATTATCCTGACTGGTTCAGGAATAAGAGCCCTGGAGGCTGAATGGCGGGTGCCTCACAGCTGAACTCTCCTCCCTGGTAGATGATGAAGTTTTCTTTGAAGGACAGGCTTGACCCTTGGGTTGGGTGAGCTGGTGTTGCCTACCCTGATTCAGATGTCTCTAGTAGTGCTGGGTAGGAGTTTTCTAAACAGCCTTTTCTCATTCAGAAATGATAATTTTCAAAACCAAAGCTTTGGCTCCCAAGTCCTACTCGCTTTGGGAGCAGAGTAGGAATTTCAGCTGGAGGAAAAGGCTCATCTCTTTTTCTTCTTGTGGTGTGATAACTGGATCAGTGCTGGAAGAACTCTCCAGCTACAGATGCTGGGTCAAACCTCCTCTCTGTCTTGCTCGGAGTGGTGACTTGAATGTCATCCTTCACTCACCTCAGGAGAGATTTCTTAGTGTGTAACCATTTGGGTCATCCTGAGTTTTGCCAAAAAATGTAAAAATCCATGGATTCCTTGTAATGCCGGATGGGAAAAGCTTTCGCATCTCTAAACCCTTCCCAGAGGAGGAAAAAGCATCTTAAACATCTGGGATAGGATTTTTTTATTATTATTATTATTATTATTATTATTTCAAGCTAAGATATGGTGTAGCATTATATTTAATGTTGATTGACCAGAGAAGAAAATCATTTGCTTGGAGTCTAATGCAAAAAAATTCTAACAATGCATGAGAAATCCTGTAATAACAGACCTACTTGAGAATTTGAGTGGCATGAAATGTGAAGTGTACTGTTACTTTAATTGTATTTTTATGCAGACATACTCAATTCCTATTAGTGGCAGAGTTGTGTTTGCATTTGGCCAGAGGCAAAGAATTACTAGTGGACAGTTTAATCAGGATGAAAGAAGGAAAATAAAATTAATGTAGCATGAGTTGGGCTCAGACATTTGTGTTGGAAGAATTTTCACATCTTTATTGTGTGAAACTTGGTCCTGTTTATTTTAAAAACCTGAAAATGAGGTTTGAAGGATTTCACGCTGGAGTTACCGTTGCCAGTCATTTGGTTCAGGGGTTGAATTTAGTAAATGAATAATTCTAGGTTGCCTAAAAGTCTTTGTTTATAGTCAGTGGTTAAAAATCAAGAGGTGAAGATGTTGCTGCTTTACTCCTGTGTAAATCCACCCATTTGTTATTTATATAATTGCTGCTTTGAAACCAAATGCTGATGGGGATCCTGCTGGGCGTGATAGCAATAAATACCTGCAGCTATTTAGCAAATGCCCTGAAACGTTTCATACCTGCATAGGACAGAGCAGAAAGTGGAATAAACATGCCCACATCCTGCCAGTGGGTGGCCAGTGCCTGATCTGGGAGGGGAGCCCCAAAATGGGGCTGGCTGGACCAGATGTTTGCAGCTGAGGTCACTGAGATGAGCCACACTCCCTGGGAAAGGTGATTTCTTGGGTCCTCTGACAGACACCTGAGATGGATGTGTCAGATGGGTTGCCCCACAGTGGTGTCAAGTTCTCTCTAAGGAGAGATTATGAAGACTGTGAAGACAGGTGGACTTGAGGCCTGAAAATCTCCCTTCCAGGTGTTTGAAGTAGGTAAAGGTGAATCCCACCATGTCTCCTGACACTCTGAGCAACAGCTGTGTTTTTAGACCACCTCTACTCATCCACCCAGACCTCCAGTTGATATCAACTGCAGTGACATTGGTAGTGCAGTATTTTCTGAAAAAATGAAATTTCCTGAAAAAAAACCCACAATGGGAATAAATGGAAAACTGGAGAATGTTATTCTGGCAAGTGGCAGGATTTGTGTTTATATTTCTGTCAGCTCTGGCTTCCTTACAAGAATCCTGCCCTGACGTGATCAATCTGAGAAAAGGAATTTTCTTTGCTTGGCCTCCATTTATTTTACCATTTAATGCTGAGTCTGTTTAGTCAGGAAGGACTTGCTTCCAGACTGCACAGTCAATGAACGATTCATCTTGTCCAAGAGCAAATTAAGCAGAGTGAATAATTAAATGGAAGCACTCAACCAATATTTCTCAGAGCACTCTTAAACAATTCCCCACAGTCTCCTTGCATCCTCCCCCCCCATTCTTGCCCCCAAATGGCTTCAACCCATCTATTCAGCAGGACCATGTCCAGTGTCAAGCCCAGCCTGTGCCAACACTGGCCAAAGGTTATTTCCATCTGGGTGGTCATTGTGGAAGGGTTGGTGGTCCAACTCCTGTTCCTATGGGAAAACCTTCCAGACCACAAACCTCCCACTCCATCCAGCCAGTATCAACAGGACCTCCTTCCTGGGAATGGGGTTGGGATAGACTGGGGAGAGTGAATAAGATTGCCAGAGGAGATGGCTTTTCTGGGAGAGAGGCGAGCAAGTGGGTTGGAAGCCTTTCATGGCTCTTCCTCAGGGCAGCACTGCCCTTCCCTGAGACACAGGGCTCTCCCCCTGGTCTGGCATGAGCAGGGGAGGTTAGAGGGAAATGTTAAATGAGGGTTTGAAGCCAACTGATTGCATCAGGAGGCTTGAGACAAGGATGCTCCTGCCTTTTGAGGGGAGTGTGGGGATGGCTGAGGTGTGCCTTGTAGGCTGGGAGGTGCAGAGTGTGTTGGTGTTACGTGGTAAACCCTGCTCACTCAGGACAGGCTGAGCATCAGTGGGAATCTGAGCTGTCCCAGTGAAATTTCTTCATGCGATTCACAGGCTAAACAGGCAGCAAAAGTTTCTGTGAGCACATAAAGCCACCCCTTCCCTGTTGCCATTGCCTTGTCAGGGCAGAGTGTGATGAGTTAATTAAAAAGTCCTGAGCGAAGGGACTCCCAAATCTGGTTGCCATGGAGGCAGCAAAAGTCAAAGACCCAACTGGGATCTGAAATGAGAAGAGCTGAGGCCACCTGAGACCACCTGGCTTGTGACATCACCTGGCTCTTGAGACCACCACCACAGAGGCCTAGGGCAGAAGATGATGAGATGGTTACTTGGTGAACTTGAAGGTGCCTTGAGAGGTGAAAGGGACCCTGACAATGACCACTGATTTAGTTTTAGGAAGATTTTTGAAATTTAGTGATATCAGGTAAAAGAGGAAGAAGAGGATTTCTTTGCTAATAACCTAGAACATGCCCTGCCTCTATGCTTAGTTGATGCTAGAGCTGGTTGAAAATTTTTCAGACAAATGCATTTTCAGCAGAAAATGGTGGTGGTCAAAAAACACTTTTCATGGTATTTGGAAACTTATAGAATCATTTAGCTTGGAAAAAAACCTTTAAGATGATTGGGTACAACAGTAAATTTAGCCAGTCTTGGAAATTATTTTAGGGACAGGCAGGAGCATCTTCAGATCTGCATATCCCTGACCAGGTTGTAATTTTTCCAAAACATCAGCTCCAAGGGATGTGAAAATCTCAGGATCAAGTCATGATTTCAAAAGGATGTTTGAATACAAAATGGAGCACCTCTGACAGACAATTTAAGAGGCAGAACCACTTCAGGGCAGCCAAAAGCCACCCTGGTCCATTCACCATTTGGCCTGGGTGTATCAAAATGAGAACTTGAGCCCCAGCATCCCAGAGTGGGGCAGAAGAACCCTGTCACCAGGATGGGGCTTGGCCAAGAGTATAATTTCATTTCTGTCATACAAACTCTGGGCTTTGTCTCACCAAGGAAAGGGGAACCTTTTGGAAATCATAAAAAGTTTTAATGGGACTCAGAAACCTTTTCCTGCCAAGCCCTAATTTCCACCACACTATAATAAGCACATCTTAGAAGAGAAAAAGGGGGGGAAAATCTTGGTTTTCCCATAACACTGTTGTTGTCAGACCAGCAATTTTTCACCAATGTGGATGCCACTATGACACAATTCCTGAGCTGAAAGGGGTCCAACAGAGTGAAAAGTATCCCAATTGGGAAGATAAGGAACTGCAAGACATTATCCAGAGAGATATAAATTGTAGTAATCTATTTGTTCTCTTGCCCATGGGGTCCTTGTAGTAAACAGGGAGTGCTGGGAAGCGGGTGAATTCTGACACATCATTTCTCATTGTTCCCAAGGGATGGTGAGCAATCCTAGTGCTGGCAAGCCAGACAGGCAGTAAATGTTTCCTAGAATACAAACAGAGTGGGAGCCAGTACATAAAGGCTGCAAAATCACTGTCAGAATGTAATCAGCTGAAAAAGAAAGCAAAAGCAGAGGCCAAGACATGGATGTAACACCCTGAAGAGGGTGAGGGAACAATTTAATGAGCACCTGTGGGAAAGGGAAACTTGCTCCTTAAAGGAGGTGAAGAACTTAGGAGCATGCGATGTGACATGCAGGGACAGGCAGGAGAATCTTCCAAAGCTCTATCAGGCAGCTTTGTGTGTGATGCAAATCAGAGGTGCAGCTCTGCTAATGACTCAGTTTATTAAGTCTGAAGGTGCTCTGGGCCTTTGTGCCTTTTTGTTAAGAACTCCTGCTTCCAGGTGAAGGTTGATCTTCCCAAGATACCGTTAAAACCCAGAGGTGTTGGACCTGGAATGGAACCATATTCCAGCCTTGCTTCCAACTTAGTGGATTTGCACATTTTCAAGTGCAGACAGCATTTCATGGAAAGGCACTGGAAGTTGGCAGCCTTGGATCTGGCCCTGTGTTCACACCATCGTCCCAGGCCTGGGTTGCAGTCCCTGGCTGAGATAAGCACTGACATGCAGACATCTCACCTCATTGACAAGCAGCATCCTGATCCAGCTTACAAATGTGCAGAGGTCATTGGACAACTTGTGGAGACAGCAGGATACCAGTAAGGACATTGAGAGCCCTGGACAGCATCTTCCAAATGGCTTAAAAAGTCAGTAGAGCCCTACTAAGAGGACAAAGCCCACCAGTCTGTGGGGTTCAAGGTGGCAGATGAATCCAAACAGTGTAGAAAGTGAGAGGAACAGGACCACCTGGAGGTGTAAGCTTGTACCCTCTCAGCCCAGTGCTGCTCAGCTGCTTTACTGCCCTGCTTGCCTTTTCCGTGGCCCTGCTGTTCTCCTTCCCTGCCTGGAGCACAGCTCTGAACAGGCATCTGCCAAGTGCAGCTTGCATCTTGATTGACTTCTGACTGAGCCTGAGATGGGGAAACTTGTTCTGCAGCCCTCTGCCTGACTTTCTGCTTGCCCGTGGCAGTCGGCAGCATCACGTTGTTCTGTGACCTTCTGGAGGGACGAGCCGGGAAGTGTCTTCCTGGCTTAAATAACGAATTTAAAAATCAATTTGTGGAGAGGCTGGAAAGCAATGAGCATACAAATTAACCAGGGTATGAGTAATACATTTGCATCTTGTGGATCCAGTTAACTTCAGAGCAGGCAAAATTTATGACCTACTGAACTCCGAGTACGAGGCTTAAAGAAATTACTGGGAGGAGAATTATTGGGTTGGATACTAGACATTATTCCAACCTTCATTAATGTTTGCATGTGCTCTTTAAAGTTTCTCCCTAGCAGTACCTATTACCGAGATTGGGAAAAAAATCAGCCACTGAGATCACTCGAAAAACACTTTGCCTCCTCCCTCTCATTTCCCCAAGTCGCATTTTTATTTTCCACATAAACCTGATGGTCAGACAAATTGCTTTGCAAGTGAAGTTCTGATAACAGAAATCGTGCTATAAGCCAAATGCTGATGATCTGCAGACACAACGTTAAGGGAAAAAAAAAAAATCTTTTCTGGGTGTGTGTGCATTGGTTTAGATAGCTGGTTTTACTTTATGGGTGCATTTATGGCAGTTTTTGACACTTGCTCTACAGCTGTGCTGACACACAGCCCAGGCAGTCCTCTGGATTGGTTCAGCCTGACTATTGAGCTATTCCTAGTGGTTCTGTGAATGGAGAGAAATTGCACGAAGCCATCAGGCCTCCAAGGTTCAGGCTTGTTTGAGATTTCACAGACTGTTGATGACTGCATGTGAATCATTTTTACCATCCTGTCACTTGAGAATAGACTCCTCTGGACACCAGCTTCATGGCTCACACAGCCGTGTTGGCCTCCAAGCTAAAGGGAAATGGCCAAATCACACTAAGAGTTGGATTTCTGGACTCTCCACCTCTCTTTCTCCTGGGGATGCTCTCTTTCAGACAGTGAGTGACCAGCTCCCTTTCCTAGCACCTCTGCAGGCAGTTCTAGTCATCAGCACTGAGGCTTTTCCGCTCTGGAGAGCTCTGGAGATGAAGCTGTTGTCGTAGATTGGACCTGAGGGTTTTCTATGTCTTGCACATTTAGGAAATGAGCTCAGATCTGTGCTAGCTTGCCAGGGTAAAGGATGCTTTTCTCCTCCAAGCGCCATAATTTCCCTCCTGCTTTCCCACTTGGACTGGTGTCCTCTGAAACAGAGGTTTCCTCCACAGTGGTGACATCCAGAGTGCAGGGTAAGGGTAGTCGTGGTTCCCTGGTCATCCAGACAGGAGGAAACATTCCACCTCACCATTGTGGCCTGGAGAAGAAGATCTGCCTCCTCCCAGGATGTGACTGGGGTGTGGAAGGGGTACAGAGCAGGACCAGGGTGCTGGGAAGCAATCCCAGGCTGCATGGTGCTACCTCTGATGGTTTTGCATCTGTCCACAACAGCAGGAATAATTATCAAAAGGAATAAAAAAAAAAAAAACCAACAAAAAAAGTGGTTAGGTTTTTTTGAAAAAGAAAACCCAAAGACAATTAAAAATAGGTCCCTTGTTGTAAAATTTGTATCTGAACTTGCTGGAAGCTTTGAGTCTTTGGGTGGGGTTTTGTTATGCTGCTGCAGTGAAAATGCCATATGTAAATCTCCTACAACATGAAAGATCACATTCTCTTGTGATCCAAATAGACAGGGACATATTACTGGTGACGGTCCAAACAGCTGCACCAGGGTGAGGATGCTTATGAAAGAGGAGATTGCTGGATATACATAACCCTACCTGACTAACAGATTGCACTCTCTTCAGTGAAGGGATGTTAGAATGCAAATTTGGAAGAAACACTAGTAAAAGAACCACTGGTTCCAACACAGGCCAAAAAGAGGTAGTGCTGCATGCTGGACACAATATGTGGTAACACAGGACAATGAACCCTTCATTGGAAACACCCTTTCCACGGGATTTTAAAGGAACTGGAAGTAAGAGGGTGAGAGCCCAAGAGGTTTTTTCTCCTCCTGTGGGAGCTCTCGGTGCTGTGATCTCAAGAGCAGGGGCTAGCAGAGGGGTCTGCAGGCCCTGAAAGTGCCTGGCTGCCTGACAAGCCTGTCTGGGCTCGGTGAAGTAGAGGCTGCTGCCCACAATGGCAGGATTTCACATATTCCCCTGCTCTGCCCTGCCAGCTCCCTGCATCCAACAGGTGCGGGCTTGGGAAGCTGAAGTCGTTACTCACTGAGCAAATACACGGTACACGTGTGAACTCAGGGATGTGAAACGCCTTTCTGTAAGAAACAATGATGTCCCACCCTGGAAAAGCCACAAATCCGTGACAGAGGTCTTTGGGGACAAAGCTGCCGTGTCCTCTTGCAAATGCTCTTCAGCCACAGCTCTGCTGCCTCTCATCTCGCTGACAGTGAGAGATGGCAGCGGCACATCTGCTCAGGTACAGCCCTTGCTTGGGCAGCAGGCGCAGATTTCCCAGCACAGAAAACCACCTGAGCTTTGCTTCTGGTGTGTTGCAAACAAGAGGATGTGACATCCATCATTTTCATAAACAGCCTTGCCACACGGGGTGTTTTTGTGTGGCCAGATCCTATAGACAGGATTACAGCTCAGCCAAGGAATTTCTTCCCTGTTGTGTCTCCGGGCATTTAGACTGGGAGGTCTTTTCAGAATAAATGATCTTTCCATTTGTTTTCCATCCATGCTGTGCCCAGCACTGTGGCACCAGGGCTGTAGGCAACAGCTCTGCATGATTCCTGGTGCTGTGAACACTGAGCAGAGTCCCTGCAGCTGGTACCTGACTTCCCAAAGGCAGAGCTCTTCCTGCCCAGCCTGCTCTGCCAGGGTGACACTGTCAGCTCCCTTACAGCACTTCATATTTAGCATCTACTTCTTTTGAAGGTCTCTGAATAAGGCATTTTCCTCCCATTCTTCTTCCTTTTCCCACTGTTGGAATTCAGCCTTGCAGCAATCTCCTATTTCAAGCAGTAATCTGCAATGTTACAGTAATGCAGGAGATTCATAGAATCTTAGAATGGTTTGGGTTGGCAGGGACCTTCAAGATCATTTACTTTCAACCTGCCATGGGCAGGGAACATTCCACTAGAGAGACTCCCAAGGACGCACTGAGATCTTGATTCCCCAGCAATAAAAGCCAGGACTGCACGTGCCAGTGCAAAGTGTCCCTGTACAAAATCTGGTGACTGCTGTCTTCCTCCAAATCACGGCGCTCCTGCTCTTTCTGTTTGCTCACCCACCCCATTTTCAGCTGCTTAAACTCTCTCTACCTGTGCCAGGTGAAGTGAGAAGCACCTTTGCCTGCGGTGTAGGCTGCCCTGAAGCTGATCAGTAGGTATTCAGGTCCCTTGTGCTGGCAGAGATGTGGAGAAGATGGATTACAGGATCACAGTCCAAGTGGTAACACATGCAACACAGCCTATTCTCTGTCAATTTTCTGTGTACATTTTTTTCCTCTCACACTGCAGAGTTGTGAACATTTTTCTGTAGATTAAATGAGAGGATTTTGAAAAAAAAAAAAAAGAAAAAAGGGGAAATTTAAAGTAGAACAAATGCTCGTTTTCCCACATGAAGCAGGGAGGAGGATTCTTTTAAGCCAACTCTACAGAGCAGCCTACATTAACTCTTCCATCCAGTGATTCGAAGCACTCCTGAGTTGTCCTTGAAGGAAGCTAAAGCTTGAGCAAAGCTCACAGCCTGTAACAACCTCATTTATGATGCAACCACCAGAGGAAAGCAAAACCCTTGGTTGCATTGTGGCTGCATATATATCATGTGCTGGTCTAGATGCCACACCATGAGCAGCTCAGCATTTTCTACCTGCTCAGCCCTGACCACTGCGATTCACGGCGTCATTCCTAACCTTGGAAAAAGTTAGCACTTTGTGGGAGCCTGAGCTTTCAGCAAGGGCTGATGAGCTCATGGGAGGCTCTCAGGTTTGCAGCATCCACAGGATGTGCAAAGGACCATCTCCTGAGGGATTCAGCTCTCAGACTATGACACAAGGATGCAGGGATGCAGATAAAGGAAGCTCAGCACTGGTTTGTGCTGTTCCTGATAAAGCGCACAAAGCTGGGAGACAGAAGTGATATGTAAGTTTTTCTCACACCATCTGATACCATTAGGAAAAATAGGCAAGTTTGTGGGCACAAAGTCTTCAGTGATGTCTCCTGCTTCTACCAAACAGCTCAATGAGATTAAATAACCCACTCACAATTTGTGTGTTGTGGTTTACAGCTCCAGCGAAGAATGCTTTAAAGCACCCTTTCTCCCCCCACTCCCTGAGGATTCATCATTTATAGATTTTGGGAGCACTTGAGATCTATTAAATTTAATAGGCCTGTTCTTGAGAAGGTTGTACAGACCAGACTCCTCTACACTTACATTTTCAATTAGAGTACACAACAGCCCCTGCGTGCTGGCAATGAGGAATGGGAGCAGTCACTCCATCACTCTCCTGTTGGATGGCACTTCTGGCACACAATCTGCCAGCATTTGTTGCCTGTGAATTATGGTTTCTCTAGCATCTTAAATCCTTAAGCTTTTTGGAAGTTTTCTGGAGGCGTATTTCCTTTCTTCTAATAAAATACTGCACTGGGACCCCTCTCTCTTGATCAGAGTGCTGGAGGGAGGGGAGGATGCTGTGAGTTCAGTGTGGGAGTGAGACCAAACCTCTGATGTTCCCTCAGTCCTGGCCTAAAAAAAAAAAAAGAAAAAAAAAATTCTCTCAGGAGGTCCTGGGGGGTGAGGTGGGGTTGCGTTAAAGGTGCTATTGTGGCAGTACTTTCTTGCACAGCCCTAGTTTAGTGTGACTGCTTTGTTCCTTAGGGAAATGCCACCCAGGGTGGTGAAAAGCCTCCCTACAATCTTCTCCCAAGCAGGAGGAGATCACATGCAGGAGCCAGAGCTGTGGATGCCTGGAGAAGCTTGTAAACACTTTAAAACCCATTTGTGCTCCACTCTTAAGTTTATTTGCCCACTGTAAAAGTGATAATGAGACAGTAGCTTGAAAATAATTATTCACCCCTATTTTTTCAGAATAAGCATCTAAACTCTGTGCTGGTGAGAGCTATACAGGTACAGCTGTCAGTAGCCCTTGCAGTACTCCTGGCTTGAGCAGATAAGGTGGACACAAGGTAGGGGAATGGGCAGGAGAAGTTGGCAGACAGTCTTGGGGTGAGGATGGGAACTGATGTTTAACCTTATTAAGGGCTAATTGGCTAATGGGCAGGTTTAAGTATTAAGTTGTGAGAGCTATGACTAGAAGATGTGGGGAAGGTGACTTTGGATCTGTTGTTCAGGCTGTGACCCTCTTCCAGCAAGGGAGAAGTGCCTGATGCTCCACGCTGCAAGCAGGTAAGAGGGGAACACCAGAGCAGAAAGGACAAGGGGGAGAAAACACCATAGCCTTCTTGTCTGTTGGAGTAGTGCAGTTTGTGTCTGTGCTGGGTCGTCTGCCGCATCCCTCACTTTGCCTGTTTGTTTTCCAGGAGAGCTTGCTGGAGAGCAGGCTCACCTGTACTGGGTCCAGCTGTGCATGCCAAGGGCTTTGGCAGCTGCTGCATTTAACTTGGCCACAAGAACTTCAAGGCCACCTCTTTGCTCATGAGAGCTCACTTTATGTGGCACAGCTCTGTAAGACGGCAAGGCAGCCGTGGGGGCAGCTCACCACAGAGCCCTCAGGGGGAGAGCTGAGGTCTTTAGTCATGACTGTTGGAACCACAATATACTTTTTCATGATTTTAAAAAAACCCTACTATGTTCCCTAGTGGGGAATTTTCTGATGGATGCCAAGATATGAGAAAATGGGCACAGGGGAGCTATTCCAAGTGCTGTGTTTGATGCTGGTAGCCCCAGGCATGCCGGACAGCCAGCCAGTAGAGAAACCCCTCAGCCCTGAGTTTCACAGGGTCACCAGCCTGGACACTCCACATTCAGTCAATATTAGTATACGTCCTCAATTTACCAGCTCAGAAAGTCCTCCTGCCCTTGACTTTCTGCCCCACCTCAGACCATCTGGGTCCAAACCTCCAAGAAGCACTCATTCAGGTTACTCACTGGGCCTGTTTTGCAGTGAGAATGCAGGTAATTGCTGACATATCTCCAATTCCACTTCCCTATTCCTCCACAGTGTCCCTGCTGAATGACCAGCTTGTCCATGAGATCAGAGTGTCAGCACCAAGCAACACTGAAGGACCAGAGCATCCTCCTTGTGCCACCTGGCCAGAGACACTCTAAGTCTGGAGCTGTGCCCTGGAGTATTTCCAGGAAGCATCTCTCAGAGGTGCAGCTCAGGCACAAGCTGTGCCAGCCATGGAGCACACAGCTTTTGTTTAATTCTTGCAGGGGTGGGATGGATTGGAAGTAAAAGCTGCCTTTGCTGTGCTCCTTCCTCACTGATGGTCTCACTGATGCTGTCTGGGTGCCTGTGGTAGTGAGGGCAGGTGGTGCAGAGCTTCTTCTGCTCTTAGTATTGTCTGAAGGTGCTGGGCCACTCAGCCCAGCCAGGCTTCTTGGGAAATTCCCAGGAAAGCTCCAGGCCTGACATATTTGGCAGCCCTGGGGGAGGAAAGTTTCATGTCCCCTGGATGGCCCCAGCTGGGAATCCTGCTGGTGACTCAGCGCTGTGGGACAGTGAATGTTACTCCAGCCTCCAGAGACTCCCTCCAGCAAAAACTCAATGACGACAGGCTGCTGCAGCAAGGATGTGTAGGCTGGCAAGAGAGATCCAAGAGCAGACCTTGCTGCCCAGGACAGACATCTTCTCTCATTTCCCTCCCCCAAGGCCACTATCGCTGAGGTCGAAGGTTTCTTACAGTGGTCACAGGTTGGAGAGTTTGACACTGTTAGGGCTCCAAACAAGCAGCACAGCTCTTTGATAAGCTGCAGACCAGGGCACTCTGCAGCCTGTCCTGATAGTGAGGAAAGTGGCTGTGTATCTTGGAGGGCTAAGGAGAAGGGAAGGGCCATCAATCAGGAAGGCAATAGTCAGTGGAGAGCAATTCTTTGCCACCAAAAAAAAGATCTCAAAGAACTTTAGCTCTTTCCCTCTGTTCAGTTTTGCTCAGTTTTGCTTTGTTCTGATGCACAGCTGTTGCAGACCCAGGTCCTGTGGTGGCTTTGAACTGGGGTGTCAACTTGGAAGGGTGTTTCAGGTACAACCAGAGGTGCTGAGCTTTGCAGCAGGATTTGTCCATGCATGTGCATGGGGTTGGAAGGTTTGGGAGGAAAACTGCTTCCAATCTCTCAAGCAGGTTCCCTAAGCAGCAAGCACAACAGCTTGAAGTAAAACCACATGGTTTTACTTGGGTGGTATTAAAATATACAAAGGAAGGGTTTTTTGCCTGAGAACACACATGGTTTTTATGCAGCTGGTGTGGTGACAGGAGAGCTGGGCGAGGAGGGGCACGATGACATTGTTAAATGTCTGGATGCACTGATTCCAGAGGAGTGTATCCCCCCAACACAGTCAGAGCACGGCTCACTCATCCTAACGCAGACAGCTGAAATGCAGCAGCTGAGTCATGCCCTCCCCAGTGTGACCTTTTTCTACGAAGTGAGCTGAGAGTTACTGGCTCAGTGGTAGAGGCTGACAGGTAGACATCTAAAACTGGGAGGTGGGTCTCCTCCAGGCTCAGAGCAGCAGAGCCAAGCCTGTGTTTTACTGAACACCATGGGTGCAGGCAGAGGTCTGGTGCAGAAGTGTAAGCACTCCTCTTCTGCTCCAGAGTGTCAGCATTTTGGGACAGTTTGATAAAGATCCTGTCTGAAGGACCCTCAGAGGAACCTGCAAGCAAAGCAAATGTTTGACCACAGTACCTAGGACTTGAACAAGAAAAGTGGTCAACAAGTGGGATGACGGCTTTCAGTTTGGTATTTTTATTTTCATGTTCCATCAGTCACCAGCTGGAGGGACCCAGATCCAGCTCAGAACACCCCATGTCCCTCTCTCGGTGCTCTGGGAGCTGGCAGAGCCCACATGGTGGCACTGTGACCCAGCGTCCTGGATTGCCACTCCTGCTCTCTGTGGGGGCAGGTGACGACCAGTGGTTGCTGGGTGCTGGGAGGTACAAATCTGGCAGCAGGGCTGGTGTGGGAAAGCTTCACCCAGTCTACAAGAGCCTTGAGCACAGCGTGACAGGGAGCAGGACTCCCAGCTCCACGTTCCACCAAGGTACCAGACTTCTTTAGGGCTTGGCTTTGTCTTCACCAGTGCTGCCATCAAGAGACCCACTTCTTCCTCATGCTCCGGGTGACAAGGCTCATGCTGGATTCAGCAGCTGACTGGGATGTGCCCACTGCTCCTTTTCTGCTGCTAAGAGATGGGGGTTGGTTTAAGGAGGATGAAGACCCTGTCTCCTCCACTTAACAAAGGGACAAGTGGGTTCTGGATAGAGATGAGGGTCTGTATGTGGTCCTGGGTCCTTCACCCAGAGCAGCTGCCACCAAACAGCCCCATCCTGCATCCATGTGCCCAACTTGGGGTCTGTGGCCAAACTCTTCCATCACGTGCAGCAGTACTGAGACCAAACTCAGTGATCCCATGAGCCACTGTGACAAAGTGGCCCAGGGTTCAGCCTCAGCCAGGTGTCCTCACACACGATGTACAAGCTGCCAGCTGATTTTTCAGAGAAGTCAGCAGTGTTTCTGAAAAAACCATTCACCCTGGAAGGAGCCAGCTGCTTCCCACCCTGGAGTTAGACATCCCTAGACTGCAGCCCCTCCCTGGAGAAATGCCTGGCGAGGCTCCCCATTTTGTCTGCTGCCTGCTGAGGAGCCTGGTCCTTGTCTTGCTCTCAGTCACTCGATGTAGCAACAAAGCAGCTCTCAGCGCACGGGCTGTCTCAGGGAGGGGGTGACTAATACATCACCTGCAGCTGAAGCTGGGAACCTTTTGTAACTTCTGCACTAGATAGGACTACAGATCATTCCAGATGAATGGAGCCCTAAGTAGTTACAATTCAAATGAATTAATCAAGCTGTTCTCTGTCACGTACATCATTTAAATCACTAAAGCTCTCCTACTGGCATCACTTGGTGGCGGACTATTTGCATGGCAGGGAGTCTGTTTATAGCGGAGCAGAGCGATCCCCTCCACCCTCCCACCCCAGCACGGGCTGGGGAGAGGGGTGATCAGTCAAGGTGCTGTCCCAGTGCTTGCTGTGTTCCTCCTCCTGCTGTCCCACTGTGCTTACGGTGCAGAGCTGGGAATAAGCTCCTGGTGGAATCATGCCATTAGCACTTTGTGCCGTAAAGCCCAGGGGATGCAGATAAACGGAAACTGAGCTGCCTTCAAGGAAAAAGCCCAACAAAAACAACCCCCCCTCCCATCAAGCTGTCATAGGAAATGTTGTGAAATGGGAGGTGGAAAGCATAAAGAGTGGTGTGTGTGTGTGGTTTGTTTCTATCTCTGTCTTGGGAGGAACAAACTGCAGGGGAGATTTTCCCTTTACCAGCAGCCACTGGGATGCTCGTACTTAGAGAGGGGCAAAACACAAGGCAAGGATGAGCAGGACCTGTTCTTGCACAAATCCCTTTTCATCCTCTTTCCCAGGTTAGGTCAGCCCTTCTCCTAAGGGAGATGCTGTCTCTGCCAAGGATCCTGGATCCTCCCCCAGATCCCACCTTGACCGGCTCTTCAGGCCCAGGTGAGCTGAAAGTCTGCCTGGGGCCAACTTTGCAGGTAATTTGTCCCATGAGGCTCAAGCCCTGGCTACAGTCCCAGCAAAGCAGAGTTGTGCCCTTGTCCTCTCTTCTGGGCAGGGTCAGCCCAGCTGCATGTCTTCCCATTTGCCTTGGTCTGATTGAAGCAAATCCAGGAGATGTTGTTAAAGATGCACACAAGATGCAGGTCTCAGGGGTGGAGAGCAGTGCCATTCAGCGGAGGGTGTAACAAACTGCTGAAGAAGTGATAACACTTCAGTGCCTCATAACTGTGTGTGCACAAAAATATGTGTTATGCCTTGCTGCTGAGCTGGAAGTCCTTGGGAAGAGCACTGCATTAACATGGTGAATTGTTTCTTGTCCCCAAGATATTTCTGGTGGCTGTGCTTAGCTCTGCACTGTGCAGAGTAAAATGCCCTTAAAGGCCAATGTGGGAGGCACTTCATAATCCCCTGAGAAAGATCTTATCCCACAACCTAATGGTAAGATCAGAAGAATTCCCAAGAATTCCCATTACCAAGAATCAACCCGTTGATCCTGCAGTGGAAGTTGCACAGGATGCATCTCTATGCAAGACCCAAGGTGTCCTTCAGGGTGACATGTGCTCTGCCACAAAAAGGCTTTAAATCTTTAATGGGAAAGTGCACTTTGTTCCTTTCTACGAACACAGTAAAAGGCTTTAAATAATAGCTGTTCATGTGGCCCTGAAAAAGGTTGCCGTGTGGCTGAACTCTATAAATCTGGACATTTGCTGAATTGATTTTGCCAAGAAACATGCTACAGCTGAAAAATGACCTGGAGGGATAAGACAGTGGTTGCTTGCAGATGCCACACTGCTGCTGCTGCTCTGCAGAGAGCTTTGTCCCTCATTTAAAAAACATATTAAAGCCCTCTGTAGTAGTGGGAAGTTTATGGGTGGCTTGAGGAATTGCTGGATGAAGCTAAAACATTTTCACTGTGTAGGAACAGGATAAGCTTCAACCCAGTCACTGGGAGAGAAGAGCTGAATGAATGCAAATCCAGGTCGAGCACCGTGATTCATTCCACTCTGGTTGTGAGAGCAGAGATCAACTGCTGTCTCATGCTTCCACAGCTGATAAGTGTGGCGTGGCATTTTTTGTTTGTTTGTTTGTGGGGTTTTTTGTTTGTTTGTTTAGTTTTTCTGATATGCTGGTGTAATTAGAGTGCTCTTGTTTTGCCAGTAGCATTTCCTTATGCAGTACTGGTTATACCAGTACAGATTTATTCAGGAATAAACAGAACACCAACCCTTTTTTTTTTTTTTTTTTTTTTAATGAGCATATTTATGCACAAAAGGAATCAAGCGGGCAACTGGAAGAGTTTATATTCATGTCTGTACTTTTAGAGATACAATGGCACAAGCAGATGAGTACTAAGGGCCTTCCAGTGCATTGGCTCTGCTTGTGATCCAGCACTGAGCAGCTTCCCCGTGCACCTCTGGAACCAATGGGCTGTCTGTGCCCCTGGACATCCCCATGTTACAGGTGAGCAGTTTCACTGAGCCCATAGGTTTCCAAATTTGAGCTCTCCCAGGCTTTATTGACACTATTTACTAGATCTGCTTTGGGGGAAGATACTCTGTCCTGCTCTGTTTTTTTCCTGACCCTCAGATGACACTGAGGACACAACCCACACACATCTTCTGGAGGAGGTTCTCTTGCTGTTTGAGACTCCAGAATCACCTGGACCTTGTGATTTCTTCACTGTCATTCCTGACACAAGAGGATGGTTTAGGGCATGAAACTAAAAGATCTGGTCAGCTTTGTCTTCACTATTAAATCAAACATGGATAGTACAGTCTACTAGCAAGGAACATCCCATTTTCATTTTACTAATCTCAGTTAGCATTCGAAGAAAAGGGAGTTCACAGCTGCCTCTTGGAAATGGGCCTTTCCAGGAATTGTCTGGGACAGTGCTTGTTGGCATGATCATAAACCAGTCATGTACTGTACTGATGATCTCAAAGTGTGGCTCATCGAGTTCCACTAACAGGGAACATTTCCTGGCACAGCCTAATTTACTAGAACGGATGAAGCCAGAAATAGCAAGAACCTTATGTTTTCCTCTTCTCCTGCTTAGTTGGTAGGAGAGGTATGTTCTCCATTTCATATCTTTGGAGGAGCTATTTGCATTCTCTTAGCTTCTGTCTCTCACATGATGTGGTAGAATATTCATCTTTTATTATCTTATATCCTTGTTTCTGTGTAGAACTCCTGAATGCAAATTGTCTATGTGGTCAGACAAAATGAAACTGTCCTGAAAGAAGACTTTGAGAAACCAGCTTAGAGGAACCTGCCAACCAAGGTGTGTAATCAGTGCATAAAAGATGCCAGGTCCCAGACAGGTATCTTAATTGCTGTCTCTTCCTTGTTCAGTGCTGCTTGAACTCCTTGACATGAGGAAAAGAGACACATTATGCCTCATCTCTGGAAGTGTTCAAGGCCAGCTTGGATGGAGCTTTGAGAAACATGGTCTGGTGGAAGGTGTCCCTGTCCATGGCTGGGGGGTTGGAATGAGATGATCTTTAAGGTCACTTAACCCAAAGCATTTGATGATTGTATGACTCTGTGACATACAAATCTTCAGCCAGCTTTCAGGATCATGGTCCACTAGTCTTGTCTGAAACCTCTGTCCCAGGCCATTGGAAAGGCATACTTAGGAAACCAAGCAGTGATGGATCAGGAAACTGAGAACCAGTGTGGTGCAGGACCAACTGCTCCTCTTGAGTGAGCTTTTCCCAATAATAGGGAAAAAACCCTTTTCATCCAGCTTCCAGTGTTTCAAGCTGTTGAGGACTTCTTCCTAAGTCCCCATGTCCAATGATAAATTCACAACATGCGATCATTTTAGAAGTGCTTTGTGGATGATTTTAGGAGCCAAAATGTGCCTATTGTTCCAGTAAAAAAACCTTCTTCACTTCCAGCCAGAGCCTTTTATTTCTCTATAAATATTGACAGGAAGGGTGACTCAAAAGATAACTGTATCCAGGACTGTTCCCCGCAGTATTGCTGCTTTGGATCCCTCTGTGGTCACCCCTTACCATCACGCTGTTGTTATGTTTGCAAGAAGAATGTGGTGAGCCAAGCTCGTTTTGTTACATGTTATCATATTATCTGTAAGCTGGGAGTATGATGCCACAGCAGAGAGTCCACTGAGTTTGCTTTGCCTGAATATGTTGGGTTTTTGACCTCAGAAGAAAACAAATAAACTTGAGAGGAGAATTTTGTTGTCAAAGCTGGAGCGCGTATCAGCTCCTCTTTCCTCTTTCCTGCACAGCGTGTGGCAGATCCCAGTCCCTTCTCCAGTGGGCACTGAGCCACCAGCACAGTGGAGCAGTTCCAACAGGAGATGCTGAAAAGCCACCTGTAAGACAAGCCATGCTGGCAGAGAGAGGACATGCTTATTCAGATGCTTCCTTGGAAGGCCGAGTTGCAGTTAACTGACACTTTCCAAATATAAAAAAAACTATCAGATAATTCCCATTCCGGCCCAGTGTGGATGTGATTGCCACAACAGGACGCTCCAGAAATCAGAAAAGTCCTTTATCTGTGCAAAGAGACCATTTCTGCACAGTTCTGGGTGTCAGGATGCAGGTGGTTTCAGTCTACGTGGCTGCCACCTTCCTCTGTGGTTTTGGAGGAGAATTTAAATAGACTATTTTTCAAGAGCAGGCTGTGCTCTCCTTTCCCTTCCCCCCCTTCCCACCAGCATTTTTAGCTGTGTGTCTTCAGGCTGCGAGAGGTGACAGTTGCTTTTTGTGGCCAAACAGCTTCCCCCTTTCAAACAAGGCAACTTTTGAAAACAAAGCACAACAGGAAAGAGTAGACAAAGCCAAATGCTGTTTTCATGGGGCGCTTTTCCAAGACCACCACTACCTTTTTGCTGCACCTTTGACAAGACACAAATAGTTTCAACTCTAACAAAGACCCAATCCATAGTTATGCAGAGTAGTCCTCTCTCTTGCTTTCCTTACTTTCTTATTCAGAAAAGAAAAAGAGTGTGTGAGTGGCTGAAAATACTAATTTTCCAAGTTTCCCTCTGCAAGATGTATCAACATACCAAACATGACAATCTGTAGATCTTGCACCGATGAAATATTTTGTAGTCCTTCGTGACATTGACTCAAAATCTTTTTAAGACTGGAAAAGATGGTTATTGCCAGACTCCCATGCACCATAGAGAAGAGGTTTATGGTCCAGGGCTTCTTTGTGTGTGCTTTTTAGCATCTGATTGAACTACAGAATTTTCTGTTAGAACATGTTTGGTCTTCATTTAAAGTCCCTGGGTGATGGAGAATCCAGTGTATCTGTAGATATGTTGTTGCAATGGTTCATTACCTTTGCCATCAGAAGATGTGTAAATAATTTCTAACCTGAGTTGGTGGGATTCATCTTACCTAAATTTGGGTGTTTACCACGTAGATGTTCACAGCTGAGCTGATCGCTTCAAAGTCCTTTCAGATTCAAAGGGGCCCTTGGAGGTGGTATCCATCTTCAGCTGTTTGCTTTAGGCTGAGAGGAATCTCTCTGTTGGCTGGGGTTCTATTGGCAATATCAGGGCCTGGAGTAACTAAACTGGGATGTAGGTGTCTACACTTAGACAAATGCTGTTGGACACATGTAACTACCATCTGGCTGCTTCCAGCCCTTTCTCTACCGTTCGCATTCCCCTCCTCTCACAGAAGGAGCAGGGATAACTCAAGTCACTTTTTACTGTCTTGGATAAATTCAAAGGATTGATATTTCAACATATTTTTCCATATTTCTTATTGCTAGAGCCTCTTCCTGAACTCTTTCCACTATGGAAACAGCCTCTGTAAAGAGAAGGCCCCAGACTGGTCCTGCTCGTGTGCAGGTGGGGCAATGCTCGCTGTTGTACACGCTGTCAGATCTTTACCCCTTTTCACACACCCAGAGGTAATATTTGCCTTCTGAGGAGTGCACACCACTGCCTCCCTATCATTTAGGGAAGCTGTGGTCACCTATATCACCTTCAGAAAAATCATCCCTGGTCTTCTAGCTCAGCGTTTTCTGACCCTGCACCAAACTGGATTGTTCGTGTGAGCCGCAGTGGGCCACGAGCTCTTTGTTTGTCTGTTTAATTACCTGCTATTCTCTCCCTTTTTCATGTGTTATTTATTTCATGTTGTCAACATATCCTATCTGGAATGATTTGATTTCCATTTTTTCTTGCATTCTTGCTTAAGTCACCAAGGAGACAGACCCAAGGATGCGTCCCATATTTGGGAATTAGTCCTGGGGGATAAGCATTCCCCAGTTTCAATAAATTACTGTGATGCATCATAAACTACTTTCCCAGTTTAACCATGATTATGATGACTGCATGGATTTTGGTGATTTGCAGCCCAGCTCTGCACAAGTTGAAGAACTTTCTCCTGCTTGTTTTGAGCACATCTCCTGCTCCTTCCATCTGATGCCCCCTGATTCTTGCATTGGAAAAAACCAAGACATGTACAGGAGAAAGGACTTGATTGTGAAATGGATTCGATATCTCAGAGCCTTCTGTTAGCCTTGAGGCCTCAGAGAGGTGACCAGCTATGGAAGGATTAGCACACACCCTGCCCTTCCCACCACAGCCCGTTCCCCTCATGCAGATATTTTGACCAGAGTGGGTGCCATATCTAATCAGACTTCCACCAGGCCAGGTTGTTTTGACAGAAAGACTTGTATGAAGTAGCAAAAGCCATGTTTTGAGAAAAGAAAAAAGGCTTTTCACGGTCCCCACACTGAGTATCTGCTGTGCAAACACACACACTCCCTCAGCCACAGATCCTATCACGCTGGACTGCTTTCACCGAGAGGTGCCTCGCTGTTCTCCACTATCAGTGATGCACATGCAGCAGTTGTGGAATTAATAGACTACTCTATTTTGGTAAGTAATCTCCAGATCTTCTTAGGGCAAAGGGTCACCAATTCCTGACTCTTAATAAGAAAAATGGCAGCAAATGTTACTGTGCAAATGGAGCAGAAAGCACCAGTGACTCTGGCACGCTGTGCCAAATGGGGAAGAAGCTCTGGAACAATGGATGTCCTGGTGGCAGTCAAGGTCATTTCCTCTCCAAGGGTGAGATATGCAAAAAAATCCAGGGAAATTCGTCTTCTTTAACCTGGATGACTGCAAGGGCTCATGACTCTCTGCAAACCAGAGTCATGACAAGTGAATGTTATGATAAGTGCAAAGAAATAGGTACTGAAATCAGATTTAAACCTACTGGAGTCTTCTCCACCTGTAGGCATTCCTGCCCAGGCATCATGGGCCTTTGGGAATGGAGTCAGCATTGCATTATCCTAAAATTATACAGGGAAATGCAGGTCTGGCAGCTGGAAAGCTCTGGGTCTTAACTCCATCCTCAAAAATGCTGAACTCTGCCTCCGTTTTGTGTTGCTGGTTTGTGAGAGTCAGAATTAATGGAGGAGCAAACTGGGTCTATTCCTGCAACATCCGCTTCTCCCCTTTCTGTGGTCCGGGGCTTGTGTCCCCACCCCTTCAGTATCTGGATTCTTCAAAGCTCAGCCAGACTGGTGATGATCACCATGGAGGTTTAGCTCCCTGTGCCCGTGAAGGAAGAGGGACAAGACTTTAAACACACCTTTTAGTCTGAGGCAGCCAGTCCCATGTGCCCTGCCTGGAAATACCAACCCAACATGTGATCTCCTGGACTGTAGCTCTTGTTAGGATCTCAAAAGCACCAGCAAAAGGAACAAGAAAGAAACACCTAAACAGCCTTGTTTTCATAGTGAGGCAAAACGATGGTCCCCTGTCTGTTTGATGATTTCCCAGTAACTGGTCCCTGCCCCTGTGCCATGCATCCCCCTGTGGGCTGTCAGATCAGACTAGGTGATGCTTAGAGGCAGAAGCGTGAGAAAAGAGAAACGAGGACTGAATTTCACTGCCCTGCTCATGATATCCTCCCACTAGGGCTAAGGGTTTGTGTTAGATACCAGGTTGTTCCATCAAGAACCAAGCTCTGGTCCCAGATAGGAGCAGACCTCAAACACTGGTACCTCAACCTCTGAATTGATATTTGAATTAGAGCACGAGTGGGGAGCTGGCAGAGAGTGTGTGTGTGTGCTGGGGTGGGGAATGAGGAGTGTCAGATAATTTATGGGTAAGGTCTTCAAAAGAGCTCTGTTCCCGTTCGGGACAATGGGAGGTAGCGGGGGCTTCGCGTGCACTTACCAATCTGGTCACGTAAGCACAAACTCCCTGATTCGGTTTATGAAGAATACCCTTCAGTCTGACACTGACCTCTAAAACAAATAGAGTATTGCGGCGCGCTGATGCCCCATTCATCACCGGGTGACAATGGGAGCCAGGGCCCGTGAGCGAACAGCGATTCATTCAGGGCAGCGCCGATCGCTCTGAATCGCCCCGCACAGCAGCACCGCCGGTACCAGCTCCGTGCTGCCCCGCAGGCACGCTCCTGCCCCGGGGATGAAACACCCCCCGCTCCGGGAGGCCTCGGAGTGCCACGGCCCCACGGGGGCCGAGCCGCAGGGCGGGACAGCCAGAGGGACCCGGGGGAAAGACGAGGAGGTGCAGGATATTGGCTCCTCCTGGGAGTGTCCCACTTTGCACGAGGTGCTGCCCTGGAGAGGAAGAGATGCCTGAGGGGTCTGGATAGGGTCCTCCTCTGTGCGTGGGTGGAGGAGACCAAGAACTGTGAATGTCACAGCTGTGGTGAAAGGGGATGGAGAAGCAGGGAGGCAGGAATGAGCAGTGGTAGGCAGATGGGCATGAGGTGTTGCCAGCCGTGCTGTGCTGCTGCCAGAGGGGTAGGTATCTACAAACAGAGCTTAACAGGGGCACTATTGACTCACTAGCTAACTTTGGTGGCTTCTCTTTTGCAGTCATTAGCTCCCAGTTGAGTCTCCTCCAGCTATTTCTGCTGCCCACAGCTCTCTATTGTTTTTCTTATGCACAAGGATGGAGGAGATGGCTAGCAGCAGGAGAAAATCACAGTATCAGACTTCACAGGAATGTGCAGGAGCCATTTGATGTCACTCTACAGGGCCAAAGGAAGGGTTTCTTCCCCATCCCTAAGCCAGGTTGGACTGGACACTAAAAGCATGAAGGTGCATATGCTCATTAAGTTGGGTTTTTTTCATTCATATTCTCCATCAATGGTTAATTCCTCCTGAATGAGCCTTGCATCGACTGGTGATTGCACTTGCTGGTCACGTATCCAGATCACAAAAGCAATCACAGTTCTACACGTGTTCCTCATAAGGACCTCTGCAAATGACCAAAGTGAATATGCGGCGAGTCATTCCCATGTGCAGACAGCAGGATGAAGGGTGCAATTTCAGAGATTCCTGGAGCAAGTCGCCTGTGTATGTGCAGATGTGTACGTTCGCACTTTTAACAAGCCTGGCCCTATCTAGGCAGGCATCAGGCCTGGGAGAAATGCTCCCACACATTTTCGGAGGGTGTTGTTTCAGGGATTAAATCTGCCAAGGACTTGCCTCTCGGAGAAAGTGATCTTGTGCCGGTGCCTGAAAGATTATAATGTGCAACATTATCTTTCAACAGACATCTGTGTTAACAACTGAAATGAAATGATGGCACATTAAAAACTTTACAGTGCTGTTGCAAAACACTTGCCAAAAAAACCCTGAGCTGCTGCTGTAGGTTACTCTGAATCATGACTGAAAATAGCGTATCCACTGTTCCTTGGAAGCAGGCACACGGTCTCTAGCAAATCTAATTATCTCCTGGAAAATAAAACACCAGTGCCTGTGTGAAAGGCTCAGGGGTGAGTGTAGGCATTGTCCCACCATTCAGGGGAATGATACGTGGATTTGTGATTTCTGTAGGTCGTGAAATCACAAGTGCCCTTGCCAAGTGTGCAGTTGTCTGATCATGTGAAGATCACCCACCTAGTGCTGGCTTGGCCTGCGAGGGATCTCAAATAAAGCAAGGAAGGGTGACACTGTGAGAATGCATACCTTGATTTCCCAGCTTGCTGCTCAGAGAGGGACCTTGTTAGAAGGGTGCAATGATTCATCTGGTTGATCATGGCTGTTTACACACCTTTGATACTTGTAGGTGCAATTTACATCTTCCTTCTCCTCTGAGTTGTTCCTAGGAAGTGTTCATCTGTCCCCAGGGTGGCTGAGGGAGTCTGGGTTGCCTCACTCAGCTGGCTGGAGGGTGGGTGACAGGGCTATAGGAGACTTGGGGATATTCTGCACAGATGGAGCATCATCCTGTGGCTGTTCAGGCACTGCAGCAAAGCCTGGATGGTGAGCACTGAACCAGGGACCAAAGGCATGGCCTCTGTTCTGGAAGCCCTGTGGAGGGGAAGGATCATGTGAGACTGTTACTGTCTGGTCTGCCTGGAACCAGCATGACCTTGAGGCACAGGGTTTAAATCTCTGTAAAAATAGTCTGCTCTGTGCAAGCCAAGAGGGTAATTTTTGCTTTAAATCTGTTGTCATGAGAAGCAACAATCATGGAAAGCCCAGATGCCACCTAACAGGGATAAGAAGATACTTTGTCATGAACCTGAACCACATTACTACCTTACAGACCTCCCTGCTTGTAAGGAAGGATGAGAGACCCTTTGCCAGGGCTCGTCATATTTTGGGTTCTCGTTAGCAAGCAAAAATAACATGAAGAAAATATGGGTCTTTGATAGTAAGAATGTAAGAACACCCATACAGTGCCTAAGAAGGCTTTAAAACAGGATGAACACATACACTGAGTGCTTGCTGAAGCCCTAGACACTTTTCCAAGAAGGATGGGTCTTCTTTATATGTACTAATGTTCACGGGATTTCTCTTCCATATATTTTTCTAATGTCTCCTAGATCTACCTGGTTCCTCATGTACCTTTTTAGCACCTATCACTTCCTGTGGCAACAAGAGCAGCAGCTGGACTACCTATTGCAGGAAAACCCTTCTCTGGTCTGTTCTGAACCAGATTTCTCCTGTGTTGGTCTCCCTGAAGCTGCCTGGCTGCCCCAAGAATCTGTCTGGAGAGAGAAGAGGACCAGGGCAAATGTGACTGTGCTTAAGAGCATCAGTAGTTAATCATGCAGCAGGCACAACTACAGGATTTCCAGAAGATCTTCCAGGAGATTGAGTCCAGCTTATATTTTCTCTGCCTTTTCAGGATGGCTGTAGGCTCAAGCAGGAACATAGGGTGATCATTACCTCAACAGACCTGGCAATAGAAACTCATTTTTGTTGGCTAGACCCAGACCTTCATGTTGAGATGTACCTATTGGTGTAGGGAATCTGACTTGTGGATGAACACTCAGGCCTGTGGGTGTGTATACCATGATGTGTCACTGTATAACATATGTATGCAAAAAATGCAAACACCTGCATGAGTTTCCATTCCATTGGAGTTTATTGGAGTGTGGGTCAGCTCTAGAGAAGCTGAATGAAGACTGGCTGCAGTTAGGCAACTGCTGAAATGTATATGAGGGATCCAGCACTCTGCAGGCTCTATGAAGTGATAATCCTGCAGGGCAGAATGTAATCTTGGAAACTGAACAGTAAGTGGTGGAGAGAAGTTGCTTAAAATAAGTAACTTGCGCCATTTGGGAAGCTCTATGGTATGGGAGCGTCACAGGGAAAGCCAGAAGGAATGGGAGAGGAAAGGTTTACTGGAGACCTGTGATATTTTTAAGAAGCAGAGAGGACATGTAGAGCCCCCAGAAAGACACTGACTGAATCTCACCTCATGTCAGGTGACTTTGGAGATGGTTTGACCAAAGGCAGGTGTCTACCCTGGGGAACCCGAGCAGCACTCTGACCTCTCTGGCTATCACTGGTTCTTCTTCCAGTACAAAGGGAACTTAGGTGCCAGACACTTAGATGTAGGTGTTCAAGTTTAATCTGTGGTTATCTTAATCTCATGGAAGTGCTGCTGGTCTCAGTAGCATGAAGAACCCTGAGACAGGCCTGCAGAGGTGGGCACAGCATGCAGAGCCCACAGCTGGGGCGCTGCTGCGCCAGGGAGGACATCTGGGCATTTGGGGGAAGGGATTTTCACAGAGGGGCTGATGAGCAGCATGTGCTGAACAGCTCACTCCTCTGGCAGGCATATCCCAGATTACAAGCACAAACCACAGGGAAGGTCCCTAACTTGCTTCATCCCTTCAACATCCCGTGTGAGAACAACACGTTTGTCCAACATCAGACAAAATGTTATTTCTCAAGATTATTTATTCTCAGTTTTTTTTTTTTTTTTTTTTTTCTTACCAGGGCTATTTCTTAAGGATTTTTTGATAGACTATGCTAAGAATAATGCTAGTGGGAGAGATGTGGTTTGGCTGAGTGTGAAGGCAGCTCATTGTCCTTTGAAGCTTTGCTATCAGTGTCTGTGAGGTTTATCAGCATCTGAGCACTCAATGTGTGCAAAGCCCCCAGAACAGTGAGCAAGGCTTGGTAATGTGGCAGAGAACAACACAGCCACTGTGGGGAATATTCAGTATTTTGTGCTTTTGTAAAATTCAAAGTACAAGTCAAAAGCTCTCTGACTTGAGTCTGGGAGTTGCTGCAATCTGAACTATCAGCTGTGAGATTGCAAGTGCTGTGTTTGTTTGCTCTGTGCCATGTTCCAGGCTCATTCTTAGGGGAATGTGCCCAGACAGTCTCCTGGCCTCCGGTCTATTTCACGTTAGCAAAGCCGTGCCTTCAAACTTAATCCCTTGACCAAATTTCTTGAGCTCCCCTATTTTTTTTGGTTTGAGCACCACGGCTCAGCTCAACCTTTTGCAATAATGCAACACTCCCTGGGATAATGCCTGAAGTCTCTGCCTGGTTAGCAATTATTTAAATACTCTGTTATGAATAGGATCAAAGTCTTCTCTTATTGAAACACTCCATCCCCGATGCCAGAAGTTGTCACCGCATGACAAATGGATTGCCTGCTCTCTTCTCACGAGTGCGCTCTAACCAGACAGGGCCGGGCAGCCTGTGGGATGGGGAGTTTAATTAATAACAATATTTAATTTCTACAATGAAGCACTTAGGGGAGGATGAACGCTGCAGCAGCTGCTGCAGCACAGGCGATGTGCCTGCCTCCAGTGCCCAGAAGAACAGCTCCATCAGCGAAACGCGCGTCGCGCCCCGGCGCAGGCTCCGGAGTGCAAGAGTTCCGCGGAATATTTTTCAGCCAGGACAAAAATTTTTCTTTTTTTTTTTTTTTTTTTCCCCCCCCCCCCCCTTTCTTTCTCAGTTACTGAGCAGCATAAGTGTCATCGTTCCTCCGACTGATAGTAGCTATGGAAACCGTGACATCACCGCCGACATAGCGATACATAAAAATTCAAATGGCTGGGGACCGGTTGCTAGGAGAGCTCCGCTCGGGAGAGTCATCGGGCAGGCAGCCAAGGGACGGGAGTCTGCTGAACATGTTGTACTTCACCCTGGTGATTTTACCCTCCTCCCACTACTTTCCCTTTCACATGCAAAGCTTTTTTTTAATTTTTTTTTTTTTTACCTCGATTTCCACTCCCCCCCCCCCACACACACACTATATTCACCCTTAAATTATCTCAGCGGTTTTGACAGTGGGCTAATGAGCCGGTGTAGTAGCTTGTACGTTATAACAATGTGTACAAGGTCAGGAGAGAAAACCACACACTGTACTTAACATCAAATAAAAACCGTCATCAGCCACCTTTGTAGCACCCGAGTTATGATAAACATTCATTTAGGGTCACTTTTGGGCAAGGGTTTTCCACTCAGCTTTACGTACAGACAATTGAGCTGAAAAGCCTGACCAAAAATCATCAGAATTAAAGGTGATTTGAACAAAGGATGAGAAATGGCCTCTGTAGTGGATAAAACCTCATATTGAAACTGGTCTGAATTCAGGAAGTGGAGGGTTTCCCAGCAGTCTGAGTCACACCTGGTTTCTGGAGAGCTGGTGCATCTCATCTGGTGGTTTTGGACCACTGGTGGTCAAGGGAAACAAGTGATCCAAGTCTTGTAGGGTGAGGTGTTATTTTTTTATTAGACCAAAATTGTTTTACCAGACTGAAACAGTTAGAAAAGTCCACAAACCCAGGAAACCTTTCCCCAGGCTCAGAGAGGATTTATTGAAGCAGCTCTTTTCTTTACCTCAGCATGGTTAGTCGGCCTAGTGAAGGATCTTGCACACAGGTCTGGTCACTTGCTGGTGTGTGCACCTCTCTTGGGTCTACCTGCAATAAGGGACAACTGGTATGTCTGTGCTTGTATGCAATGGATTCAGGGGTGCAGGTTTAAATTTGTATTTCTATATATGTATAAATAGATGTATAGATATGTATTTTTCCTTTTTTTCCTTCCAGACTGAAATGTCACTGGCAGAAGATATTGTCCAAGTAGATTTTCACATGACCACACAAAGTACTAACAAGTGACAAGATCTTTAAAGAGGGAATATTCATACTGAATAGCCCTGCTATCTGACCAAACAGTGAAGTGGTGTTGGGGAGCTTTGCCTAAGAGTTACTCACCAACATTATTTCATAGAGGTACTTCCTTTTCCAGAAACTGGGTGTGCAAAATTCTTAGAATGTAACTAGAAAATGAAAAGGAAACAGAAAGGAAAAAAAAGCCGTTGAATAACTTATTTTCAGACAATCTCTGATTCTGGAGAAATTCATGTGTGCTCAGCAACCCCAGGCATCCAGACACAACCTGAAGATGCACATGAACATCAAAGGAAAATGAAATTATCATAATTTTTATGAACTAAGTTGTGACCTATTAAAAAGGTAGTGTGACTCCCTCCAGATATGGCAGAGATTTAACTTATTCATGTTTATTAAATGCACAGGATAATGTGTATTAGGCATCAAGGTCTTCTCAACCAAGACAGTAGAGGTTTGTGTTAAGAAGGTGTCTTCTGGTGTTTGCTGTGAGGGCATCAGGTTGATTAACATGTCTTTTTTGTGCTGATGTCCCCTCCATGCAGCCTTCCATGTCCCACCTGCAGCAGGGCCCTGTTTGCTTTACCTTGTAGATCCATAATTCACTGAAGCAATCTTTAGGTCTCCCTTGAATTGGACACCTCACTCATTGGCAGCTAAACTCAAATACCATCTGTATATGTGAAGAAACTCTACTGAGTTCCCAGCAAAATGCATGGTGAGTACATGAACTTGGGTCCCACATGCCTAAGTTGAGTGGCACTGAAGAACAAATGAAGGGCTTTATGCTCATGGCATTGCTGATTCCTGGGTCACTCAGTGCCTCTAGCATAAGCATTTGAGTTGTGGGTACTCTGATGCTCTTTCATCTGCACACTGTCACTTGAACTCATTTAATAAAAGCTGATTAGCACAAATGCTCCATGAACTTTTCCATTCATTAAAAAGACATTACTTTTGTTGGTATTCCAACTATTTCCCTCATTTCCTGTGTACTTTGCACCATACTCCACCAAACTGAATAGGTTACTTTGTGATGAATCCAGAGGGAAGAAGGAAAACCAGGCTTGTGCTGGGTTTAAAGGAATGCTTTCTTGTACACACTATGAAAGATTGTGCAGGTATAGCAGCAACATTTGGGTCACTTGAGCAGGGTAAGGGCAGAAATCAGGTTGCATTCAAGGCAGTGCAAACATGGATCTGAAGAAGGTGTAAAATGAGAGGCTGGTGGTTCTTGAGGACCACACAGGCTAATCCATCAGTACAGGAATAGATGGAGTACATAGATGCAGAACAGAAAGTTGGTTTAAATTGCCTGAACTAAGGAAAGCTACAACAGTAAAATATAGAGCCAGCCATCAGTGTGCTAACAGCATTTCTCACAATATGTGCTTGGTGTGAGAAATACTCAGGTAACTGAGGTCAGTGCCACAAGATGTGAAATGTGTCACTGAGGTTGTGCCTCCCACCTGAACTTTGCTGGGTGAGCTGTCCTGAGACCAGAGTCTGGCAGTTGTGAAAGTAGGAAATCTGGTCTGGACTAGCCATGGATATGCTCAGTGGTGTGTTTGCTGGATGTCTCCACATTAGGTAGTAACTGCTGGATTTGTATCACCTTTAGGGAAGGAGATGAGGTAGACTTGGAGATCTGTGCCCTCCCCCTGCAATCGGCAGATTTGCCATCATCTTCCAGTGGAAAGAAAATGAAACATTAAGGCCCTGAACTAGAGCGAAGATTTTCCACTGGACTTCACAAACATCCCTTTCTCAGTGTTATGCTTGAACATGGTCAGACTAATTCTGTGGGATCAAGCTACTGTTTTCCCAGCTGACCTTCAGGGAATGTGAAATACTTTAGGCAAGCTGCTACATATCTTACTATCATCTTATCTTGATGAACAAGTATTATTCTTTAGTCATCTTAATGGAAAACAACAAAAAGTTAACCAACAGTCTCCTTTAACAACTACAGCCATAGCAAGATTTGAACTTGCCTTCCCTAAAATAAGGTAGGCATTTCACTACCCATCAGGATACAAGATATTTGGCTACCTTCCATGGGAATTTAAAGGCATTAAATTAGCTACAGGAGAGTTTCACTATTGTTCCCTGAATGTAATGGAAGTGGATTTAAATTTACAAGGGGAAAAGCTAATAATTAAAAATTGAACATAAGGGCTATAAAGTACAAAATGGGCTCCCTTGGATTGGGATACAAAACTTCATGAAAAGTGGGGCTCCTGCTGTGTTATGCCTTTCTAGAGTGACTTTTAAAAAGGGGGGTTTTAAAGGTGGTTTTTTGTTGTAAATTAATTGCTTGTGGCTTCCACGGATCTCACAGCCTATAAAGATGTCCCCACTGAGGTTTCCATTGATTATTTCATTGAGGGTTCCCCCCTGCTTCTTGTTGTTACCAAAATCACATATAAATTAATAGAAATGTTAGGGAGGAAACTGTGAGAGCTACTAATGCACCAGAACTGTCAGACCTTAGGCACTTAGGGTATAGATCACAGCAGTCTCCAGTTCCCTCTCAGATTTCATGCATTTGCTCCTTTTCCATGCAATGTCCCACGGGCCACTGGCAGCCTCTCAGCCCAGTACATGTGATGGTCTTCATCTGCATGAGCTCTGTGCTTCATAGGGATGGGTTGTTTGATCTGCCTATGTGAGCCCCGACAGTAAAGAAAATAAATACTCCTAACGGTCCTTTCGAAAAAAAAAAAAAAAAAAAAAAAAAAAAAAAAAAAAAAAAAAAAAAAAAAAAAAAAAAAAAAAAAAAAAATGCCCTGTTCTGCTTTCAAACCTTGACCACCAAATCAGAAATGCCTACTGGCACTTGTGGCATCCTGGTGTTTTACTTTGGGATATGATAGAGAACAAGATCAGATGATGTTGATGCAGCTTTACCAGGTCTATGTGATGGAATTGTATCTGCCCTCAGATCATATGTCCAGACAGATCTGGCACATCTGGACCAGAAGTTTGACGGATCATCCAGCAGGGACCAGAAAAGACAAGCTGGAGATTGGTCTGCTGGCAATGTAGGAAATGCCAGTAACCTGCAGGATAGAGAGGATAGAGAACTACCAAGGGAACTCATCCTTGCTTTCTTCCTCCACCAGGAATTCCAAATATGCGAGTGACGTGAAATCTCAGCAACTCCAGCTTCCCATGTAGAAATGCCACGGTGTCTCAGAACCCTGTAACTGGGAACAAGGGCCAAGAGAAAACCTTGCTCTTGAGGTGTCTCTCCTGCCATGGAATTTTTCTGTCTGAATTTTAGCCTGTTTGTCAGAAAGCTCCCTTCCCAGAAACTTCTGCCTCTACCATCTTTTTCATCTATGCAGTTTCACTCACCTCCTCATTCCCCTTTTCTGCAAACCACCAGTTTGTTATTATTATTTTTAACATTATATTGCTGTAAAACCACTTCTGCATTTTCTCTGACTCTCCTCACTTCTGTCTAAAAACCAGTAGAATTATGTTGCCTTCTAGGACTGCCCTGTTTCTCTACCTAGTTCTCCTTTTTCACTGACTTTTTTCTCTCCCCTAAACTTTACTCTGCTCAGACTGAATGTCCCCCTGTCTTTTCACTCCTAGTCTGTTTTCAGCCAGGGCATATGAACTCCAGGTCTCCTGGGACAGCTAACCTGATATGAAGAACATCACACTATTGGTGAGAGGGTTTTGAAGTGCCTGTGAGGAAAAGAGAGTTATCCAGGCAGCCACTGTTGTGCCTTCAACAGCGCTTCATCCACAGGAAAATTTTTGAAGGGGATGGTAATTTTAAGCCTATAGCAAAGCAGAAAATGGGACACAAAGCAGGGTGGGGTTACCAAGGGTAATCCCCAGAGCTTACTTGTGCAAGATAAGGATGTTTATAGGAAGGTTGTGCATTGGAGCTAATCCCTGTGGGGCCAAATGTATTCGTTGATCTGAAGGATGCTATGAGACATCAGTGTTAGTCAGGTCACTCATGGCTGGTATTGGATAGGTCTCCTACTGATCGCAGAACAAAAGGGGACTGAGTAAGGAACGGGGAGCTTTTTGCTGAGCAAACATGAAATCTTTGTTCCACTGCTTTGGCAGGGACTGTTTCATCTTGTTTAGCAACCCTCTGCAAATGAGCTGTTTATAAATATGTGCTTCCCTTCTCCTTTTGGAGAAGGACAACAAAACTTGAGAGATTTTCAGCTTCAGCTTTTCCTCCAAGAGGAAGAAAAGGAGGAATGGAAATCTGTTATTTACAGTTATGCTGCTGCTATATATCAACATATATGACTAAGTGGCACAATCTGGGCTCAAACTTCCATTATCAAGAACTGATCATTTCTGAACACAGGGGAAAGTTTTCCCCAGATCTCTTGGTCCCTTGGCAGAAGGACTTGGTGCCTGCAGAGAGGGAGGACTGTGAAGGTGGTGCAATGGTCAAACAAAACTACTGGCAGTCAAAGCTGCTGGAGGTGTGTTGTGCAACAAACTCTTTGCCCATTGAAGATCAGCTTCTACCATTTGCTCTCCCAGCACTTTAATCACAGTCTGGAGATGGATGGAGTGGAAGCGATACATGTTCGGGTTTTATCAGAACCTTAAGTGCCGAAATTGTCAATCAGTTAAGAGATGACAGGAGATCAGATTTAAGGCTGCATTCGAGATGTTTTCAACACCACTGAAGTTCAGAAGAGCAATTCAGACTGATGGTAGTGCAAGTACCCCTATGTCAGCCAGAAGAGATCCTCTAATTCACTATTCAACAACGGCTTTTTTTCCATTGGCTGAGTAGGGATCAAGGATCTGGTTGCCCAAGATTGTTGAAGGTCTCGGTTTCTCACAGATCTCTTGAATTCTGGTTGCATACTTCGAGCATTAGTGTCTCAAGGTCATCTTTCATCTTCACCTGGGCTGTCTACTCAGATGAACAAAGCTTTGGAACAGTTGGTTCTATCCAGAGACAGACAACTCCAGCCTGAAAAGTCAGTAGATCCAGATACTACTCTGGTCTCTCTCACGGGCTCTTTGGATTGCCATTTCTCCCCTCTGCCTCCAGTTTCCCTACCTGTAGTGAAAAGGCAATGCCCAAAGCCCCACTTGGCCATGGAACAGGGACATAGAGAAGAAAGTCACCCAACAGCCTTTTTGACATCCCACGGTGCCACGTCATGTCACCAGCAGCAGAGGGGTGGATGCAATGAAGCTGCCAGTTCACATACAAAGCACCCATTCCCAACACAGTGGACTTTTCCAAACCCACATGACCTTTGTGAGACTCAGCAAAGGCAGCAGTCCTCAAACAGAAAGCCTGGGATGATTTCACTTTGCAAAGTGTTTCAGTCAGCAGCCAACCAGACAGTTGCTCAGTCCTCAGGATTTTATTTTTTTTTTTGTACAAAATAAATGGCAAAATTCCCATGGTCTTCAAAGGGGCAGTACAGCTCTGAGTTCATACGTAATTCATTATTATTAGATGGAAATACTTGCAGGGATCTGATATTGGTGAGAGTCAGAGTTTTATTCTTTTACCCACTGTTTTATTTTCCTTATTTTATTTTGGCTCTGCAAATAATCTTTTCAGTTTAGTCAAAGAAAGAAATATCTGGTCCAGGACACTTTAGTCTATGGCTCTTTTCACAGTATGAAAATCCAATGTAGTAGTATGAAAAGAGGGGTGGTGGCGAACTGAGTTCTACTTTGCAGCGCTGATCCCCATTTCAAACATGATCACCTCCAAATGCTGCAAATGGAATCTGCCTAAATGGAGAGGGGGGTTTGCTGGGGAAGAAGCAGGCCAGGAGAAATATCTGACATGATCAGGTGAAGCCGTGCTGGGAGGAGGGGAAGCAGAGGCTGCAGCTGCGGGAGAGGTAGGAAGGGGTTGACTGATCAGTAGCGTGCACAGCTCACAGCTGAGCCCAGCCCTCGTGAAACCACGGTGCTGTGACTGCCAGGCAAGCCCCACGTGTGAGCGTGGGATCCGTGGATGCCCCTGGAGCCAGCAGCTGCATCTGTAGCTGGCTGCCTTCCCCCAGGGCCCTCCTCACCTGCGCACGTACTCCATCACAAACACAAACTCCGACCAAGGGGTTGCAGAGACTGATGGCGGATTTACGAGTCGCTGTCAGATGGGATGAGACAGAAGGAGGTTTTTGAGCTTCCCAGGGAGACCAGGTGGTTCTGAAGAGACCTCTTTAGGTCAGGGCTGTGTGTGCTGAGCGCCCTTGGCTAGTTACAGCTTGGAAAATTATTCTTTCTGAGGCTGAACATCTGAAGGAACCTGAGACCAGGAGGGAATGGATGGGCTGTGATTCTTCCTGACCCCATCTCCTGCAGACAGGAGCTGGATTGCTGGGGGCAAGTTATTCCCTAATTGAGCATTACCAGCATTAGTGCTGTAGCTGACCCAGAAGGACCAGTTAGGGGCCATGGTCATGTTCAACCACATGAACCAAAACCAGAGTAATTGTGTGCATTTTGAGAGACAGCAGTGACTACAGCAAGCAGATGTGAGGGTGAGGGCGAAATGAAAAGCTGTGATAGAGTCTCTCCCTCTCCTCTGGAGCACCTGCTTGTGGTCACAGCTGTAAGTGGAGTGCTTGACCCAGGGACTGCTCCACTATAGTGACTTCTTTGTGCCTGGCTCAAGACCAACCAGGCTTTGGCAGCAGGGTGTGCAGTGCCGTGAGAAGAGGAAGAGGCAGAAACTCCTTGTGTCTCTCCAGTTGTTTCTTTTGAGAGCAGTGTAGATACCCAGAGATAAATCCCGTCCCTTTGTCCTTGGATACATCTCCCAAAGGTCAATGCTAAATTACAGTTTCTCACCACAGAATCCTGAGTTGGAAGGAGGATCATCCAGTCCAGCTCCTGGCCCTGCACAGGACAACACCAGAAATCACAGCATGTGCCTGAGAATGTTGTCCAAATGCTTCCTGAACCCTGGCAGGCTCAGTGTTGTGACCATTTCCTCAGGGAGTCTGTTCCAGTGTCCAACCACCCCCTGGCTGGAGAACCTTTTCCTGATATCCAGCCTTTTCAACATCTCTGCTGAAAAGCTCCAGACCAGCTTTGCAGGCAGGGTGGGCAGATGGCATCCAGCTGAAGGACTCGATGGCACCATTTGTCATGGTGAAGAGTCACCAGGCTAGAAGGAACCTTCCTGGCTCATTGCAGCCCTGATATTGCAAGTGGCGAGGCCATATGCTGTCTCCCACAACCTGTGAGTCTGTTCACGTCTCATCAGGACCTATGCTGAGATGCTTTGAGAGCTCCCTACTTACACGGCATGGCTTATAAGCTTCTGCATTTGTCACTCCATGTGCGTGTCTTGTGCCAGGTTTCAAGTCTGGGATAGGTCTCTGCTTGCCCAGGAAGGTTAGGATACTTTCTGTCCAAAACTCTCTCCCTCAGGTTTGATCATATCTTCCATTCAGCTTTCAGGCAACCTTTTATAAAAACAGTGTTTTCTCTTGGTCTCCTTCTCTCCTCCCTCTTTCTTTATATTTCAATTTGAATGGGTCTAAACCTTCCACACACTGACCCAGACACCGATATGGATTCAGATGGTTGCACTGGGATCTGACCTACAGCAGGCAAACACCGAACCTAGGGCACACAGAAATATTCCCAGAGCACAGTTCCTAGGACAACATGCACTGTGCAGTTTGCCCAGACGTGGGAGTTTTCCTCACAGGGAAAGTTTTCCTCCAGGGGCTCAGGATGCTGCAAAAGAAGAGCCCTTTTTGCTGCAAGTGTATCTGTCCATCCACAAACCTCTATCTGTGCAGAAATGCTAGCCACTCAGAAAATTAAATATTCACCCAAAATATCCATCCAAAAAAAAAAGAGGTATTATCCAAAAATCCTTCCCAGCCACCCTTGTCAATTCGCAGTGCCCAGCTCTGCTCTGTGGGAATGCCACGGTGACCCCTCAAATTAAGAGAAGGGATACTGGCACAGCTCCACCCTCCTGCACTCACGCCCGAGGGTCCCTCACTTGCAAGGAGAGGGAGGGGAATTTGCTCCCGTCGAGCTGCTGACCGGCACTCCCGGCAGTGGAGGGGAGGGGTGTGAGCTGTACCAGCCGAAAGCAAACCCCAATGACCGGCTGCCCCCAGCCCTGGCACTGCCGGGAGAGAAGATGCTGCTCTGCCGCGCCGCTGCCCGAGCGGGACAGGATTGCTGTCAGCGATGGATTCTGGCACATTCCCCTGCCCGTGTCCCCAGGAGAGGGCGAAGGGGCACTCAGCTGGCTGAGCCATCCCTCCCGGGCTCACGTGGAGCGAGGGGTGGCCGTGGCCGGTCCCCGTGGCATCCGCAGGGCTGGCAGGGCTGGCTGCCACCGTCTCGCCGCTAATGGGATCAGTGTGAGATCAGGGAGGGAACCAGGGTGGACACTTGACGTCGCCCGTGTTCCTCCGCCTGAGGAGGAGTCAGCTCATTGCAGGGCATGTGAGGGGAAACCTGAGCTGCCGTGGCACGGAGCTGGATGGAGAGGGAAAGGGCGAGCAGCCAGGCTTCCCCCGGGTCCCAGCCGCCTTTTGCTGCAGGGTTGGCCCCTGGATCTGCCTCACCAGAATTGCCCTCCTGAAGGAGGTTTGCAGGGAGCTGTGAGTTAAACACGGCTCCTCCTCGGCCCCCTGCCCGCCGCTGAGTTCAGGCTGTGAGTCAGGGAGCAGGGGAAGGAAGCCAGGGGATGCAGTCATGCTGAGAGGGGAAATTTGTACTCCACGGCCTTCATTACGTGTGAGTGGTGCTTGGAGGTGGCTTTTATAGGTGGAAAAGCCCCCACTGAATGATGCTTCAGGGCCCTGCTGTACCGGCGACCTGGGAGTCACTGCAAAGTGGGGGCTCCAGGCAAAGGACCCCAACACCGAGTTTAGCCTCAAGTTGCAGAGAACACCCCATCCCTCTGTGTCTGGGATCACTCTGCATTCTCTGGGATGCTAAAGATAGCTCATGTGCCCTTACATCAGCCGGCCAGTGTCATCTGGTCCCACCAGGGGAACACACAGACCCACACTGGGCCTGCCAAGCCCTTCACTCACCTCAACAACCACACTTCATGTGACAGCTTTGGAGAAGAGAAAGGAGTTTTTCAAACAACTTACACATTTCCCTGGACCAGGTAATGAAAAACCAGCTCTTGGCTGCTCCAGCTTTGTCTTATTTAAAAATCCCCAAACTGGGACACTCTGCAGTCCTGATCCCCTACAGGATATTCCATTTAGAGAGAATACAGCATCCCCCTCTCAAAATCACATAAACCCCAGCAACCAGGGATGCTGGCAGCTGCTAGGATAATTTGGCTGACTGAGCATGACTTTGATTCATTTATTTTTTGAGTGGGAAATATCTGGCTCAACTGGAGACTAATTCCCTCCCTCTCCTGAGATTGTCTTTAATAGCTAAATCTCAGCTCTCTCACTGGCTCTCATACCTCTGGAAACAATTGAATCAATTCCTTGTTTATAAAATCCCTGTGTTTATGTACAGTTGACAAAATAAAACCTGTCTTCTATTTTCCTGCCAGATCTGAACAGTATTATTCTGGGAGGAAAATTTTCGCTTCACTTTGTGTCTGTTTCTCGCTGTCCAGTTGCAAGAAAGAGACACCTTTAGAGAGATATGAAATGAAGCTCAGAGTGAGATACACTACTCACTTAAGGAATTCAGGTCCTGACCTCAATGTATTTTTTGTCCAAACCTGAGTCCAGATACACTTGATTTTCAGAAGCTGATAACTGGAGCCGGACTTGAAAACACACAACAAACACCTCTATCACAGATACAGGGCCTAAACATCTGCTTTAATAGCTATTTTTCAGGTGCCTGCTGACTTCCCACATCCCTCTAGCTAAGATACATTTTCTCTGACCTTGGTCATCTGATGGGGAGGAGGGCCCATGCTCTTTCAGACTGAGCAGCAGGATAGCAACGAATCAATCTCTCCTTGCAAGAAGGGTTCGTTCCTCTGGCCTATCTTGGATGTCTGCTTTGGGTGAGAAGAATCACACTGGGACTTCACAAACTTTTAAGGGGATCTCATGGCAACTGGCTTTCTTGAAGATATTCACCTTTGGTCCAAAAATGCCGTGATTTGGTGCTGGAAAAGCACCTCAGAGCGACATCTGACAGTGGGGTAGCTGGAGCTCACCATGGGCGGTTGACAGGAGGACATGGGATATTCTAGAACCTGACAGTTGTGCCTCTCTGTAGCATTTCAGGTGTGCCTTTCTGCTCCAGAGAGTTTCGAAGACCAAGAAATGAAAAACCTGCCAGCACAGGTCCAATGTAAAACTACCACTGTGTGGTTTAATCTGTTTATCTCCGTGTTCTAATGTCAGGCTGGCAAAACATCCCAGCTTCTCCCAGACCCAGGACAGACTCCCTGGGGGAACACAGCTCAGCACTGGCATGCACGAATTTTGGCTCTCCCGTTCAACCTTTGGCCCTCAACCTTGTCATGCTTTGCTGCTGCCAACAGTGTTCCCAGGGCTCAGGGCAAGTCACTGCCTGTGCTTCACACTCAGGGCCCCAAGGCTTTGATGTCACCACACACGGGGGGCCCTGAGGGTTTGATGTCACCAGAGATCCACCTGGCACAGCCATTCTGTCCCAGTCCCTCCTGGAAAGACGCAGGGATTCTGAAAGGGAAAATGAATGCACACACAGAGCCATTCTGGCACAACCATGATGTCTTTAATTCACATTCTCCGCTTGTTTGAAATAACATCATCATGTAGACAAGCTGTAAGTTCAGTTCTGCCAAAAAATCAAGTTAATCCCTGCATTTCTTAATGCTCGTCAGACAGAGTTTGCTCCTGGCTTTCTGGCTCTGAGAAGGAGCCTCCAACAGGTACCTTGAGGTACGTGACAGCCAGTCGTGTCAGGGTACTTCTTCTGTGAAAGTGATTAAAAAAAAAAAAAAAACTTCCCATGCCAGGATCTAGGCTGCAGAGAATAATCTTGGGCAGTTTTTACTAACTTGTGGATTTTGGCTGCCTAGGGAGGTTGTGAAACCCATACATAGGTGGTTGTGTGTTAGTTTTAGCCAGCAGCAACAAGGTACCTCCCATATGGGAATTGAGACAAGCCTTGGTTACTGGTTGGAAGAGGTCACACTAGCCAGGGAGCTGCTAAATGTCTTTAAATTGCTTTCAGCACTCGGGCCTTACACCGTGGGTGCATTATTTACCTCTGCAGCTGGTAACCACCAGCCCATCTCACTCCGTGCCCGGAGGGACTGAGCTGCTGCTGTGTAGACTGGCTGGAAACTGGTTTCAGCATGAGGGAGTTTGAAAAGTACCAGTACATTTAAAAAAAAAAAAAATGACGTGAAAAGAGGCCTTATCTTCAGGCTGATAGGATGTGCAGCTATTTTACCTAATTTATATGTGTAATCTAAGATAAACACACCACAAAGGGAAGGTATCGCAGTTTTACTCAGCAGTAAACCTCGCAAAGGCAGCTCCAAGGAGGGGATAATCTTTCCCTTCTCTAGTTTGTTTGGGAAGAAAATTAAACTTGATTGTTCTCGTTGTGTGTTTACCTATTGTATGCACATCGGTTCTCCGAGGTGCAAAGTACAGCTTTTTCTGCCTTGCAAATCAGTCTATAAAGAAGTTCACTTGATTTTGCTGCTCTCTCGACTTCAGGTGATTAAAAAAAAAAAAAAATCTCAAACAGCAAAATCCACCTTATCTTTGGCGATAGAGAGCATTTTCAGCTGGGTTTTGCTGTGAATGAGATGAGAATTCGATCTCTGTATGGCAGTGAAAAAGAGACTTTATTTCTATTTCTTGTGAACATTCATGGTACAATCTGTGCAGGAATATTTTCTTCTTCATCTCGAAGTCAGGGACTGCAGGGTTTGTGTCACAATCAGCATTACAGCCCCTTCTTCTTGTTTGTAGGGTGAGGTGTTGTTTCTTTGAAGCAGGTGGACAAATTAATAACATTCCTAATTGAGCCAGATGTGCAGCCTTGTAAAACCCGTTGCTTAAAGGCGTTTCTAGTCAGGAGATCAACAATAAAAGAGAAAAAGTGACCATGCCTATGACTAATCCATTGGTTAGAGACAGGGTAAAGTGATATTGTTGATATAAACACTACCTCTCATAGAAGTTTGACCCACATCAGTGGAAATGTTTATAGGTGGCTGTATCTATTGGCTGATTAACCATTTGTGAAAACACATAATAATAACAAAGTCATAGTCCTTTACCACTCATCAAAAGTCCTGTGGTGTGAACTATCCCTTTCATTAAAGAATAAGAAGATGATAATGAGATTTTTTTGTTCCCTTGCAAAGGTGGTCTGGACTGTACAAGTCACCCTGATGGATGGATGAATGAAGACACACCTGAGCTCTCTTCAAGTTCCTAGGACCCAGCTGATACAACCATTAATTTCCCTACCTTCTCAACCCTTGTTCTCCCAAAACTTCAAAGAGGGAAACACTCAGAGAGGTTTTGGGGTCTGCCCTCAGCAGCCACTTAGTTATGATTTTTGAGTCAAACGACCACAGGATTGTGTGGGGTGAGGTGAAAGGGCTGGTGAGGGGAACCTGCCTGGCAGCATCAATGCATTTGCTTAAAGCTGTTCTCATGGAAAATGCTCATTAAAGCTGAATCCACTGTGCCAATGTGCTTCCTTCTGAGATTTGCAGGGGCTCCAGACTCTGATGATGCCACCACAAGGCTACTTCTTATAGCATTCCAGCTTCTTACAACTAGGGACATCATGGAAAAGGGAGGGGGAAAAAAAAACCCACCAAAAACCAACACAGGCAAATATTTCCTTTTGTACTCTGGGGCTGTGGAGGTGGAATATGTTTTCCCCTGTTGGTTTTTCCTCATCCCTAACCTCTCGGTCCTCTTCAGCATTTCCTTTCTCTCCATGGTTACCCCACACAAACAATTTCCCTGCTGACACGGTCAATGCAAAGCTGCCATAAATATGCACTGCAGATGCAGGGTATGACTCACCCACGGTGACTCATCTGGAGCGAGCTGGTAAGGAGCCATCCTGGGGCCTGTGAGTCAGCAAGGCTGGTTTGCTGCTGAGCTCACACCTACAGGGAGTGGAAGCACATCTCAGTGACTTTTGTGGAAGCCCAGGGAGCCCTGCATGGGTGGCCCTTGATGGCTTGCTCGGGAGATGACTGAAAATCGGGGGAGGAAAGGTTTCCGTCAGCTTTCCTGTCATTACTGGCAGAAGAAGAGGGCTTGTATAATGAGAGGGTTGCCACTGTGATGTGGGATTCAAGCCTGAGCCCACCCGTGGTGAGAGCCCAACCCTCAGCGATTGGAAAGCAAGATGCTGGCACCTGAAGGGGAACACAGCAGGGTGCAGAGGGAAACTGGGAGAGTCACTCCCTTTTTTAAGGGCAAGCTTCGCGTGGTGAGCCCATAAACCACAGCTCAAATGAGTTTGTATGGTCTCAGCATCCTCAGGGTGCTCAGAAGTCTCCTCTATTTGCCTGTTACCGTGGTCTGTTGATTCACAGGCACTAGATCATCATTCACAAGAATTCAGGCAGCCTGCCCCAAGATGATTAGGTTTTCATGATGACAGATTAAAGCAAATTTTCCTTAGCAATATAAGCAGTTACTACAATGTGCAAACAAAGGATAAAGCAAGGCAGATATGGCATGGGAAAGTTACGGGGAACTGATAGGGACTGTATGCAAATGTGAACACAAATAGAAACAAGCTCAATATAAAACAAGGAAACATATAAGCTCACAATCAAAAGGGAAGTGTCGTGTTGTTTTGTCTGGTTTGGTTTGGGTTTTTTAAAAGGATAATAAGGAAATTGACTACTAGAAATTTGGCATAAGTGTTGTGACTAAATTTCATGCAAGGCTGGGGCATCTGCTGTTTGAGGACATTGTATGAATGCCAGCTTGGGGACAGGAATGCAATTGGGCCATCAGATCCCTCTTTTATTTCTTAAGAAATAATTAAAAATATCCTCATCTAGCTGAAACAGATGGCTACAATCACACCATTTTGTCTTAATCTGAATAAGGAAAAAATTGTTTCCTGGCTTCATGACACTCAAGCTGTTCCTCTTAGCCTTTTCCCCAGGAAAAGCCCCAAACACTTCACACCTTTGACATTCTCAGGCTCTGCCTACTGGCCAGACAAATTCATGCTAAATTTCCCTAAGATGTCCATAGCAGTTCATATATATGTGTATATATATATGTATTTTTCATAGATGATGCTATGCTAAAGACTATGTTGAGGTCTCTGAAAGAGTTAGGCTTAAACAGAGCATCTAAAGCATTTCTAGGTAAGCATTTGTAGGCTGATCTGGTCATATCAGGTCCAACTTGTACTCGTTCCACTCTGTTTGCTGAGCAAAGCTGGGCCAGAACTGCGATGCCCAGCATGCTTGGGCTGGCTCTCATTCAGAGAGCCCCGCAGCTCAGCTTTACCTGCATCCAGGCTTTGCTGTTGCCAGAGAGGTTGGTTTGCAGAATTACCTTAAGATCCAGGCTTAGCTGAGGGCATAGCCCCTGACCCCATCGTCCCACAGTCAAGAGGCCACAAGGCACCTCTGCTTAGGGAGCCTTGGTATCTCCAGCTGTTTGCCACAGCTTGCAGCGCTGCCGCTTCCTTTTCAGCGAAGAACTGTTTCCAAACCTCAATCACCGAGCTCCAAAAAGGGTTGGCTCACAGCCTGCTGTGTAGGGGAGATAAAGTTAGATGATCCCTTACGCGCCGTGAAATGCTCCGTGAAACTTTGCAGGGGATAGAATAGGAACCTCTCTGAGAAAGACTTGCTGTGACTGCCTGGGGCCTCCATTCCTCATTAAGGTTGCTTTTTGGTTTTGATGAGCAAGGGATTCTTGGAGAGCTTTGCTCCTCTTCTCTCTTGTATTCAAATCCCTCCTTGTCTTGGCTGTTGTGGTGATGCTGTTGTGGGGACCTTGCTCACCACCCCCCTCAGAGCAGCTGGTTTGTTTCCCAGACTAACTGTGCTCCTCTCTGCATCGGCAAGAGATGGTGCCTTCCCAGAGGAATGGCTCACTGGATGAAGATGCAGGAGCATGAAGACATTTGTCAGGCATCTTGCAACGGGGAGGGGAAAATCCATCAGCTGCTGCCAAAGCTGATATGGAGCATGGGTTTGTTTGTGTGGTGCTTTCTGGAGGGCAGTTAGCAATCTGAGAAGATGTTAAGTGGACTTGGGTGGAAATGGAAGGCCCAGTGCATAAAAAGAGTAGGGATGAAAGAGGAAAAGCTCTCTTGGCTAAAGTGGAAGGGTGCAAGCATCCTTCAGATCACTTGTCAGCCTTGGAGCCATGGACTGCTTCCAAGAGGTCCAAGAGTGGTAGCTAAGAAATGCACATTATTAGGCTTTATTTTGCTTTGCAGGAGTCTGCTGCACAGCTGGAAAACGTAATTAGGTCCTTGTGCTGTAAAATGGGCTGCACACATGCTGCTCCAGGCTGAGATTAGAAGGGGAATCTGGGAAAAGGTTAGGCACAGGCTATGCTGCAGTGGAAATGTGCTTGCTGTGAATCTAAGAGGATAAGATTTGTCCTAGAAACCACTTTCCCTTGACACCAACCATTTTCCTGGTATATCCAGGGTAGCCAGAATAATTTGTTATAAATCCGGAATACGTCTGTGTCCCTCACTTCTGGTAGGGTACCCAACCATTTCTACAACCTGAACATCAAGTTTACAGGATAAACTTGGAGATTAAATGAAGGAGAAGACTCAGAGGAAGAGAATCTCAAGCAACAGGTCCATCTCCACAGGAGATGCTCTCCCCTGATTTGGGGTTAAGAAATAGAGCTGAAAGAGGAAAGTATGTAAGCAAGGAAGGTCCCTTCCCAGTTAGTGAACCGATCTGGAAAGATCCCAGGTTTGCGTTTCCTGCATATCCTGTGAGGTTACCTGCTGCTGCTGTTGGAGAATGCTCCTTCCAGAGCCAGGTGAAAGACTCACAACATTTTGTTTCCAGTATTATTCTTCCATCCAGCAACTAAACAGAGCACACAGGGTCCTGTCCTCTGGCAGTGCCTCCAAACAGGAGATAATTACCTGTCACCACCACCAATCATTCCTCCAATGAGAGCTGTACATTTATCTATAGGTTCAGATTTTTCTTTAGACATAAGTGGGCACTGCCAGTACATTTCCATATAAAAGAGCTCTTGTTCTTGCATAGTTGCTTTTATTTTGTTTGTTTTTGTTTTTTGTTTTAACCTGGAGAAAGTCCAACCAAGAACAATAGTAAGGTTTCAAAGCCAAGCACCCTGGTGCTAGAAGCTGCCAGAAGTCAGGCTGTTCACATCAGTTCAGTTTGATCTCCTATTTTGATTTCTTTTTACAAGACTCTGCATATTTCAGCAGAGGGGCCCAAGCTCACTCAGCACGCCGGTGGGACAGTGAATCAGGCCATAAAGCAAGCACTTTCTCTTGTGATAAAGGCACAATGTGGGTATCCAGGAGAGGTAAATTATATTCTTGGCTTTGCTACCACCTTTTGTTTGATGTTGAGTTGGGTGAGATGGTATCATAATGGAACTGTACAAGGTGGCTGAATTATGGTGGTGGCTCGACAGCATGAATTATGGCCTTCCCCACTGCAGCTTTTTCCTTCTGTGCTGTGAAATCTTTGTGTTCTTGGAAGCAAACTTTCTCATAGCACACATTCTCCTGGAGGACTGGGTAGATCCCTTTTTTTTTTTTTTTTTTTTTTTTTTTTTTTTTTTTTTTTTTTTTTTTTTTTTTTGTTTGTTTGGTTTTTTTTTTGTGTCCTCACAAGAAAACAGCATCTGGGTGATCGCTGGCTGGCGTCGCTCACTGTGATCGGGCCTTTCTCCACTTGAGGGCGATGTGACCTGATTCAGTGCACACACAAGAGGCAGTTGGGTGTGAAATCGAGGTGGAAACATTTTGGCATCTGACTCTGGGTGTCCAAATGAGGTCTAGGCATCGCCACCGCTGTGGCTGGTGGAGAGTCATTCAGTTTGGCCAGGGGAGTCTGGAGGGAAAGTCATCCTTCTCTGGAATAGACAGGCAATAGGGGAGCACATGAACTGCTCCTTGTGTTCACTGGGATGTACTGGGGATTTGGGGAGGGTCATGACTCCCTTCCCCCTGTAATGCCTTTTTGTCTTTGAGATGGTCTCAAGGCTCAGGTGTGGACTCTAGCTGCTGCCCCAGAAGGGTCTCCCAAACCTCCTTGGTTGCATCTGCCAGCTGTGTACTGGTATGTTGACATGTCCAAACATGTCAAGCGTCAACTGAACAACCAAACCAAGGTCCAGATCCCTGCTCCCAAACAGGAGAAGTTGGACATTTAGCTCATGTGTAGGCACTCAGCTGCCTACACTTAAGGGTCTTGTTTTCAAGATAATCCCTGCCCAGGGTTATGGATATCCTCGAAGAAGGCAAGATGCCACACTGGGGTGTGGAAATGCAGGACATTTTTGCTGAGGGGCCTGAATGTCCACCTCTCAGTCAGACTGTGACTTGTGGGTCAAGATCTCAGATCAAGAAGAAGCTGATGAAGTTGACTGAAAATACAGGCGATGCTCCACTGCCAGGTTGCAGTCAGCTTTTGCTACAAAATATGTGACAACAGGGCTTTTTTAAAGACATAAAAATTTGCTTTGCAAAGGCCTGTAATAATCCCTATGGCAAGAAATGTATTTCAGGTTTCTGCAATCAAGCAATACACTTTTTTTTTTTTTTTTTTTTTTGTAGTCCAGGAAAGCTACCTTACACTCCAGAAATATTGGAATATGCAATGACTGCCTGATAAATGTTAGTTGATATAAATAATTCACCTTAGTCATGTCTGATTTATCTGTCAGGTTGATCAGCATTTATCTTTCTTGTTTGCAGACAAACAGGAGAGGAATATTATAGATGGAAACATTTCAGACCACTTAAAACTACATGAAACTAAATCAGTGTTACAGTGGCAATTGAAGCAGACATTTCTAATTAGCAGCAGCTTAAAACACAGCAAAGGTCCGTAATGAAATAAATAGATCACCATTGCCCCTAGCATTAGGGAAAGTGTTGTAAGGCACCACAAGCGTGGTAGCTCATGAATCTTTCTGAAGCCTGCCTCCCATGACCATGTTCAGAGTCTTCACAGCTTCAGTTCCCTTCCTAAAGCAATTTTTCATGCATAACACTTGATTTTTTTGAAGCAGAAGGGTATCTATTCTTACTTACTGGGTATAAGTGTTGTTCTGTGTGAGAGCTGCACAGAAAGTACCCTCTTTTTGGGTCACGGGGGACAGGAAAAGGTCAGGTCCCAGGTCTTGGAGCAGAGCCCAGAACTACACATGCTTATCTCCTTGAAACCAGTTGGAGTTCAGACCTGTAACAAACACTGGGTCCCACAACAGCTCTGTGGGTATTCCCAAAGTCCTCTCATCTAATTCCTTGAGTCTGGTCATCTCCTGATGGCTGATCTAATAACACTTGTGCTGAGTTGAAGCAGGCAAGGATTTGGTTCCTTTGGAAAACAAGAGGGAACTAAACTGCTTTCATTTATGTGTTGGTGGGTTAAGGAAATGGTTCTTGGATCCTTTCCAAATGGAAAGTGCTTGTCCTTTCCTAGGTAATTGCACTGGGTCTGACAAAGATGACCCTTCCAAATACACTTTGAGGGGCTCCCCAGTTTTGGCTGTGGTTTTCCATTTTCTTCCCAGCAATAGTTCTGCTCACCTGCATCTCAGTGAAGCCATCCAGAAAGGCCTGGCACTGTCGTGGCTGACCCTCCAACCATCTGCTGGTAACAGCAGGAGCCTTCTGGCTGCCTTGCTGTGGGAAGCACGCGGTGACATTCCTGCAAGAGGGACTTCTGCTGAGCAATCACCCTGCAGAAGAATGAATTTACTGGCTCTGCCTTAAAACCTTCCAGTCCAGTGCTGAAGGTAATGGGAATATACATTCCTGCTGGCCTGCTTGCTGCTGGTTTGACATCATGCCACGTGGGGGGAGGCGTTGGAAATAGGCAAATACTACAGAATTAAAAATAAAAATAAAATCACTCTGAGTTGAAAGGGAGGAGAGCCAGGAAAGGAAATACCTCAGGCAGAGAATTACTACTTCTGTATCAAAGCCAGCAGCTCCTTACTTTAATATTTAACACCCAGGAGAGCTGAGGGGGAGGATTCTGAGAATGGGTGAAATTTTTCAAAGGAACCCAATTTCTAGTGATTTTCCTAGGGTACATTTTTCTAGTGAATATTCAGTTTGATGAAAAATGGGACTTTTGGTCATCAGAAGCCCATTTACATGCTCAGCTGCAAATTGCTGAACAGTTTCAGATAGAAAGCAAAGTGTGGATGGGGAGCGGCTGGAAAGGGAGGTGACATCAACCCCTACCACCAAAATCCAGTGCTCATTGCTGCTGCTTTTCTCTCTAGAAGTCAAAGAAAAGTGTTTAACTCCTGGTCAGAGGGGATGTTCAAGGGGTCAGGAGAAGAGGAGGCAAAAGGAGGTGGCAGATTTTTGCTGTGTTCGGCTCCCTAAAGGAGGGATACCCAAAGGAGGGATACCCAGAGGAGGGATATTGAGAAGATGTGCACAACAAAGGACGGTGAAACAGGCACAAGCTGCATCAGGGGAAATTCATTTTGGACATAAGGAAAAGCATCTTTGTCATGAGAGCACTGAAGCACTAGAAGAGAAGCCCAGAGAGGGTGAGCACTCTGCGTCTTCAGAGGTAATCAAAACTCAATGGAGCAAGGCCCTGAACAACTAGAGATGACCTTGAACCTAGACCTGCTTTGATCAGGGCACTGAGCCACAGACCTCCAGAGGTCCCTGACAACCCAAATTATTCTCCAGTTCTGTGAAGCTGAGACTGAATAAAACGAGGAAAATCGCTCCCCTTTTCCCCCTCATTCCTCTCCCTTCAGCACAGCTGGAGGCTGGCATTCATGTGCTTTGCCGTGCTTTTTGCTTTTCATACTTCTGGCCCATACAGGGTCCTAATATCCATTTCAGCTGCTTTGCCTAATCAATTAAGCTGGTTTGAAGTTATTTCAGTCCCCAGTGATGCTGTCTGCATCAGTGACAGTGAAATCAATTGCCCTGCAACAAGAGGCACTCCTGTTGCACTGCCAGCACTTAAGGGGATGTCTTTGATGCTACAGGGGCAGGGAAACAAATAAGACAAGGGCCATACAAGGTACAAGTTAGGTCTGCAAGCTCACCAATGGAAAGACAACAGGAAGAAGTTATTGAGAGGGTTGAAGCCGGTTGTCAAAGGGACATGGTACATGTGCAGGGATCTGCTCCCTCCCTCTGCTCCCTTAACCTGTCTTGTTGGAAGCAATGGTATATCCTGAGGTTGCTGGATCCAGGCTGTAGGAGGCCAATCATGTTATCTAAACCAGTACTATGACAGTTTGCCTGTGTCTGGTAAGAAGCTGCATCCAGATCTTCTCAGAAAGGAGGAATTTTATTTATTTTTCTTTTGCCTATTTGCAAGTGGTGTGTAGGAATCCAAGAGCCACAGTTTAGTTTTGAAGCATGGAGGTGTAGGGTTTTTTTTCTTGCTGCCAAACCCTTAGGGATTCTGGAGTTCTTAAGAGTTGGAGAACTCATTTGGAATTCTTGAGTGGGGCTTGAACTCCGTATCAGAGGGAGGATAAGTGAAATGGTCCATTGCAACTGGTGGTAACAGGGAAAATGCATTAATAGTGCTTGTCCCATGTTTGGATCTTGTGGGGCTCTGAGCTGGATCCTACTCACTGACTCCAATAGGAAAGCCCACAGACCTACTTTGTTCGGCCTGAGGTCACCTCCCCTCCCTCTTAGTACCTGGTGAGTTAGGAAAGAGCCAGGACACAGAGTTAAACAAAACACTTTGCTGGCATGTGTGTCTTTTTCTGCACTGGCAAAAACCCTGTGTGAGTAGATCCAGAAGGCTTTTGTCCCAAATATTTACAATACGCTGCTAAAAGGAACTGTCGGATGTGACCTGGGGGCCCTGCTCTCCACCTCTTTGCCTGAGGGAGATCCAAAACAATGCAAGGGAGCTGGAGTTCCTGCCAGGCTGGTCTCTGCCTGGTGAAGGGATGAAAGAAAAAGAACAACAGACAGCAGATGTCCCTGATATTATTTAATAAAGCCAGCCAAGGGGGAGGAGAAGAACCTGTAGCGAAAGGACCGGCTGAAGGTTCTGCTGGGGAACAACCCTCCTACAGCTCTTGGAAAGGACTGGGACATGGAGTGGCCAAACACTTGACCATACGCTGGGTTGCTGCAGCCAACTCAAACCCTGATTTGCTGTGTGTCACCACATCTGCTTTGACTACACTGCAACCAGTGAGAAAAGGGGGAAAGCCGGTCCTTTGTCATTACTGGAGGAGGGTACGTTTCCTCTGGAGTCCTCTGGTGAATCACAGAGAAAGCTTTATTCCTGCCCAGCACTGCTCTTCTGAGTTTTCAAAAGACACTGTGCAAAAACGTTCTTTCTTTTATTTGTAGAGTCTGTCCCGGTAGGACTTCATTGGTGTCTCTCCTCTTAAATTCAGAGACTTTTTCCTGGCTTAAAGGTAGCTCATAATTGACTTACAGCTGTCTCTCCACAGGATATTGCAGTATCATATTCCCTTTAATGTTGCTGCATTGTGGAAATATTCCTATGGATTTCAGGGAAAAGGAAGAATGAAAAAGTGAGAGTGGGATAGCAACCTACCTCTGTTTGGTCCTGAGTGTTCTGCTGCTTGCCCTGAGGATCACAGAGGGTCAAGCTTTGTCCTGATAAGGACTTGCTTTAATAAGTGCTACCTAGTGATGATGGGCATCACAGCCCATTTCAGGGACCTTGGCTTGGGTCTAGGTAACTATTGTTCCTGAAGTTTTCTTGAAAGGCCTCTCTTGCTTTTGCAAATGATGGTTGTGCTCCTTGTCTGTTTCTGCAGGATAATAAGACAAAGATCCTTGAGTTCTGCCCTGGCTGTATTCCCATACCAACCTGTGGTGTTATGAGAGCTAGACTTGGTCACCTTGAGTGCCCGTGCAAAAAGGTATGTCTTCACCTTCTTGTGGCTTGCATCCCTCTGAGGATTTACTGACCACTGAGCAGTGAAGGAGAACACAATTCCAAGGCTCCAAACCCGTACTGCTAAAGCAAGAAGCACGCTAACAAATCCTGAGGAGTGGGAAGCCAATGCTAACCATATCAGCTACAATTACAAGGTTTGGCCAGCTTCACTCATCAGGTCAAAACTGATCTCTGGGGATGGTCAAAAAAGCTCTTTTCCCCAAGAAACTGGGTGATACAAGCAGGTGTACAAAGTAGGTTTTATGACACAATAACAGTTGGAGGGCCCAGTACTGACTGGGTTTCTTGGCTTGGCCCAAGATTCTACATCACCTCAGGGATTGCCAGTGATTCAAACCAGATAAGGACATCTGCCTTCTGCTGCCGCCCTTCAGGGATGATATGTCAAAACTGGCCCCCAATGTGACTCTGCTAGAACTGAACACTGTCTGCCCCCACAGACAACTTGGTCTGGCGTGTTATGGAGTGTCAGAGCTCGAATTCCCACTGCCACAGCTGCTCGTGGTGGAGCTGGTGGAGGATGTGCCTTCATCATTCTTCATGTGATCCTGCTTCCCCTCTGCCACTTCAGCGAATGAAGCAGCTTCCACCCAGCTATAAAAGGCTTTTTCCTTACATTCATCAGTGGGCAGATGGAGACTCGCTGGGGGATAGGTGCACATGGACCCCCTGGCTGTGGCTGTATCGTGTTGCTTGAGCTTCTCCAGACTGGCAGGGATGCTTAATATGGAGCTGTTCCTTTGAACAGCTCTGCTGTACCTCTTTCCCCTAATATAGTGATGGCATGGAAGTCTGGCCTAATAAATGCTCGTGACAGGAGACAGAAATGAAGAATGCTGAAGCATCCTTGCATATGAAAGCCTTTTCCTTGTGACACGTACTCCACAAAGTCCTGTGGAATATTGCCAGCCAGCACCTGTTGATGGTTCAGCACTGTCCAAGTCCTCCAAGCCATTCCTGAGTAGGAACAAAGAGTGCTCCAGCATTTTACTCAAAAGCACAGATGTCCCAGAGCTGGCACACGAGGTGACAGTGAGTACTGCCAGGTTGTGATATGAGAAACCCTGTGTGTGACGTGGCCAGCATTATGATGGTCTCATCTGAGTGCACTGATTCAGCTTTGCACTAATCATAAAGCTATGGAGAACCTTCACACTGGCAAACCCCAGTGAACAGGGTGGGCAATTTCCAACTAACTGGAATTCCTGGAGGTTTCTGGTCAAAGTGTCATGACTGTTCACCAGGAGGCTGGAGAATCGGAGGCTGGAGAATCAGAGGCTATCACCGTTACACAGTAGTTTAATTTAAAGCCATAACTCCTGGAACTGTGACTGAATGGCCAGGCAGGGGCTGCTGAAGAGCTGTGATACGAGACGAGAGCAGCTCAGCGGGGAGGCACGTGGCACTGGGCCTGGCAGGGTGGGTGAGTGCTTGGGAAGCTGTGGTTTTATCTCCTCCAAGATGCCTTGGCCGTGTGTACAGGACGTGGCGTGCTGCCAGGGTTGGAGACGTCGCTGCCCCGGGGGCAGCAGGGCTGTGGGGGCTGAGCCGAGGTTTTGGCAGGTCTGCTGCAGGACAAGGGCTGGGCTGGCTGCTCAGGAGCTGCAGGAAATGCATGTGCTACCGGTCTAGGGGGAGACCTCTGGGGGCTGAGAGCAGCCAGGGAGGGTGGGTGCATCAGCTGCATCTCGACTGCTAAACAACACAGGTCTTGAGCACGGGCTCCCATGGCAGAACAGGACTGTGCTGGTAGATGGCCCTTGGCATGGCCCTATTGGCATTTCCCAGGTGATTCCCAAGCACAGTCTGGGGGGTTATCATAGCCTGGGGTTGTCTCCAGCAGGCATCAGTGATGTGGCTGTCCTTTCTGAAGGATAAGAACATCTCAGAGGGATAGGTACAAACTGTGCTGCTGCTCCCTGTGTACTCAGAACTGAAACAGGGGCTCGTGCCCACCCTGCTGTCTGGTGCAGGCAGAATGGTGCCAGGGTGCAGAATGGCGTCTGGCAGCTACAGGACTCCTGGATATCCATTGTGTGCTTGAGTCATTCCACATGATGGCCTCCTAGAGATTCCTCTACTTGTTTATAGTCACCTCTGAACTCTCCCCGACTTCTGTCAGGTTAACACATGCACTCCCCAGCCCTGCAGATGCTCAGGAAAATCCAGACCAGGAGGGATCTGCACTGGGAAACAGCAGCTGAACCCTCTGCACGGCTACACCGATCTCCTGCAACGTGGGACCTTATTTGAGTACTTCTGTTTTATCCTGATTTAAATATCCTGACAGTGGTGCAGCCCCGTGGCTCTGGAGAGCCGCCACCGTTTGAGCAGCGCTTTGCAAAAAAAAACACAAGCTGCGAAATTTCCCCGGTGCCGCTGGGGTTGCTTGAGAAAAAGCAGCGGAAAAAACTGCTGCTGGCTACTGTGTTACAGCCCAGCAGAGCTGCCGGCCTCTCGGCGTTATCTCAGAGCTAAACCCGATGAATAATAGGGCTGACAAAATAAAAGGAGGTTCTTCCTTGCACTGCCGGGGGAACAGGAAATTCTGCACGGGGAGCGCGTGGAGGTGAACAAAGCGTTAAAGCCTGGCAAGAGCAGCTGCTGCTGACCTTCTGGTCCCAGCACCGCTAAACAAAGCTCCTGTTACAGCTGAACTTTAGTACCAACTTCTGCCGCTCCAGGGATCCTCTCAAAAGTACACACTGAGCTGCAATTAGCACGGTCTGGCCCTGGGTAAGGCAGGGAAAGAGGATTGTGGGGCGGTGATGCCCACGGAGCCCGCTGTGTCCCCTCTCCAGGCTCTCCCAAAAACCATCCTCTGTTGTGGTCAGCAGCTAAGCACCCCTAAAGCTGCAGGGTGCTGCCAGATCAAGGTTTCCAGTAGCCACTGGTCAATATATCTACCATAATTCTTTGAATTTTCAAACAGGATTTTGGCCTGCACAATATCCCTCAGCATTGAGTTCTGTGGATGGACTACGGTGCACTGGGTAAACATGCTTACTTTTGTGCCTAAAATGTGCTTAATTGCAAATTTTAGGAGCATTCCCGGGTCCTCTAGCATGGCAAATAATGAACAACTGTTTAATATTAATATTTCCCTTCTTATTCATAGTTTTAGAACCTCTAATATCATCTCCTCAGAGAACTCTTTCCTTTCAGAGGAAGAATTGGAAGCTGTTCAGTCTCTTCTTGCATGGGAAACTTCCATAACCTAAACTTAATGCTGCACATCCTTGTTGCCCTCCTGCATTCATTCCATAGAAAACAGAATTTGAAGCACTTCCCAGCACAGGTTTTAGAGGTAGGGTCCAGCTCTTAGTGGGACATAAGGATGTGAGAAACGTTTTCAACCAATGGCACTTCTCATCCTTTATTGGGGATGATGTTGGAATTACACACCACTGGAAAAAATGCACTTATTTCTGTGTGAGACTTGATAAGAAGGATGAGGCAGACTGGACATAACACATCTGGAGTGTCCTTGTGCCCTCGGACTGTGAGGAAGAAGGAATTTGTCCTGTGAAATAGTAAATAAGATTCAGCAGACTTAGATGGGAGTGTAGACTGGCTGTGGCACAGAACAAAGAAACAGGGCAAAAAAACCCCAACTTGGGGTTGAAATAGTAATAAACATCCTTGATGCTTCCTGCACTCAGATGAGATCAGTCCTGGTGCCCAGTTTTGACATTTGGAGCTAAAATTTTTTCCCTTATCCAGCTCAGGCTTTTAATGCACATAGCCCACAGTGGGGTCAGCCCCAGAGGTGACACCCTGTACTTTGTGCTGCTCAGGTCAAAAGCTCTTCTATGCTTGTCCTTACTGTTCCCAGACTGTTGCCATTACAGTGACAGGAGGGTGAGGGAGGTGGGTGGTTGCTGGAGGTGGACATTGCTCCCCAAGTCTGCAAGCATCTGGGTATGTGTCTTGGAAGGCAAGTGGGTTGGCCAGCAGAGGTTTACCTAATAGTACTCGTTGATAGGGATGTGTTTTTATTGTCATTGTTGCTAATACTGCTTCTTCAATCCCAGGAAAGCAAGGAGCTGTGAAGGAAAGGAACCTTATTACTGGGTGACTCTTTAGACTTTTTAATTCCCAGCCCGGTGGTAAGAAGATCTCAAAGTGGGTGAGCTCTCAAGTGCATGGCATACTGGCCCCTTGGGAATAAAAGAGTGTTCAGATAGAACAAATGGTTCAAAATTGATCATTCTGGGCATGGAACTCCTTGTTTTGGCATGGCTGGTACCTTCAAGAAAGCAATGAGAAACAGGGGAAGCATACACTACATCTCCTACCAAGAGTTTCTCTGAGTTGTTAGCAAGGAGTGTTTGTGGACTTACCCCCGCTGAACTGGACAATCCCTGGATCCCCTCAGCACCCAGCCAAGGAGAGGCAGTAAACAGTCACTTTGCCATCCATCTTTTAAAAATCTTTGTGTTTTGGCTTGGACCAAACCACTTTCTGTGGAAATCGATTTCATCAGGCAGCCTCTGCAATGTTTATTACTTTCAGATGAAGTCCAAACCTAGCCCCATACTGCCACGTTCCTCAAGATGGCCTTGGGATGCAGCAGGAATCACTTTGCTCACACCATAGGTGAGAGATGCAGCTTCCACTTTGCAGGAAGGATTTGTGTTTAAGGCCATGAAGTCTCATGCAAGGAGGTAAGTGCCTTGCAGAAGAAGTCA
>NW_020956518.1:165888-167522 GCF_003031625.1 Empidonax traillii
CAGATGAAGTCCAAACCTAGCCCCATACTGCCACGTTCCTCAAGATGGCCTTGGGATGCAGCAGGAATCACTTTGCTCACACCATAGGTGAGAGATGCAGCTTCCACTTTGCAGGAAGGATTTGTGTTTAAGGCCATGAAGTCTCATGCAAGGAGGTAAGTGCCTTGCAGAAGAAGTCACTTTGGGAACCTGGAGGCTATGTGGCAGCTCCTTCCCCTGCCAGGACACCGACAAACCTCCTCTCCTATCAGGGTGCAAGGCAGTGCAGTGTAACACTACCAGGGCTCCTGGCTGAGTCACATCATCCCCGGGGCTTTTCCCCAGTTCCTGGGATTTCACAAATCCACACCTTCCGCTTTGAAAACCTGTGAACCTGGCGGTTGCTGGGGAAGACTTGAGAGCTTGGTGCAGGCATAGTTGGAAGGCTTAAAGCCTCAAAATTTACACTAAAAGCTGTCACTTCTTGGATTCAGAAACCTGGGTGTGGGAGGAGGCAGGCAGCAGCGCTGATGCTTTTAGCAGAAGCGTTGCCAGCATTAATATAACAGAGCCACCATGGTCCAGGGCTACATTTGCATTTGCTGTGTGACAGAACTCATCCCAGAGGGGGGTTTTCTATAGTGCTGCCGAAGTGATGCATGAGACAACTCTGTCCCAAGAAGCTCCTGATCCCAGTACAAGGTCTCTGACTTGCAGTACCTGATCCTTCTCCGCAACCAAGAGACCCTGACGCTCACGTTGCAGCTCCCCAACCTCTGCCCTTGCCCACCTGGGTTATTAAAGCTGATAAATGTGGGGGTCTTACTTATGCAGCTGGGATGCAATTAGCTCAACACCTCACTGAGACCTTGGGGGGTCCTACGGTGGTGGTATCCGCTCCCATCCCTTCATGAATCATTGTTTGGAGAAAGGACACTGTAAGCAGAGGTAGAGCAGGTATTTTGAGAGGTGCCTGGAGCACTCCGAGTCTTTCCTCTGTGGATGCCTGTCAGGAGAAATCGTTGCAGCTGCTGGGAGACTTCTTGCCTCCCCACTGCTAGATCTGTGTGGAACTGGTGACAGGCTGGTATGCTGGGTTCACGTGTACCTGGGATGCAGTGGGAGCTATTCTGGCACATTTGGAGCCCCCGTACGTCCTGCTGGGTCGGGAGAATTTGCAAGCTCAGTTGCACCGGTGCCAGTATTCATCAGGAGCTGAAATCGTGGTATCAGTGGCAGTAGTGGCCAAGTTTCCAATCTGGTCAATGCTGCAGAAAGCTGCCAGGACTGAGTCCTCACCCAGGACCTCTGGGAATGTGCCTGGGGACTGGCTCATCCCTGTTTCACACCACCCACGGGCCACCCACCTGCTCTGGCAGGAGACTCTGTGCAGTGGTATGAACCAAAGCCTGGGGTCTCCCAGCCTGGAGATTTCCCCCTGTAAATCTGGCATGAGGAGCACTTGCCAGCTTCCCAGGGCCTTTGTTGCAAATTGAAAAATGATTTTGGAGGCTGCCAGGCAGCTGCTCAGTGTCCCCCTGTGGTGCTCTGTCCTAAGCAGCAGGTTTTGGTAGGGTTTTTTTTGGTTTTGTTTTTGTTTTTGCTTTTTTGTTTGTTTGGTTGGTTTGGTTTGGGGGTTTGTTTGGTTTTTTTTT
>NW_020956518.1:168874-217147 GCF_003031625.1 Empidonax traillii
ACCTCCACAGTCGCATTGGACACCATGAATTACCAGTAGATGCATGACTGGCAGGAGAGAGGGTGGGGAGAGCAGAGGTCCATTAGAGATTCCCTACTCCCAGCATATGGCTAATTAAAATTTCTAATTAAGGCACTGTGGGGGTGAAGAAAGGAAGCTCTTGGTCGAAAGTCCCCCTCCTTTTTCTGTATTTCCTTCGATAGCTTTATAAATTTCCCCCCTAAATTAACTAATTAATATCACCTAATCAGTTAATAGAATTAGCTAATTAGATTGCTTAATGGAATTTCTGAAGAGAAGATTTAGAAGCTCTTAAGGAGACTTTAATCACTTTTTATCTGGGAAGCGGGGCACCAGTGTCTGCATTCATTCAGCAACTTAGAGTGATCGCTGTTATCAGCAAAACATTTCTGAAAAAATCATTAATTTGGCTTCATCCTGCTCCAGAGTTGTAGCTGTAGTCACCCAGGATTGAAAGGTCAGGCTGAGCCTGGCTGTTTTGCCCCTCCAGGATGCTGCTGCCTGCACTTGATTGCATCGAAAGTCCTCTGCTCTGAAGTGCTCAGCTTGGCTCAGTGTTTAATAGAATCAGCGGTGGGGCAGAGCATTGTAAAAGTACCCAAGCTCCCTGTAGGATCTGGAGTGGTTTGTTAGCCCGTGGCGTTTTCCAGGCTTGTTTGCTGATGCTTAAGTGTCGTGAGTGATAACAAATCACTCCCTCGGCCACGGCAGCAGTGGTTGTGTTTGAGGTCAAAGTTTTCTCCACAGTGGTGTGCTAACAGACACAAACACACACACAGACACACATACAGAGACACACACTGCCCTCTGCTCCCAACACTGAGACCACAGTGAGGGAGAAATGTGTGTGCAGAGAAAAACATGTTGTCGGGAGAGCTTGTGCCTCACCACATGTCCTGTGGGCACGGATGTTTTGCCACCACCCCCAAAGATGAGGGTTTCCAAGGAGTACAGGACAGCTCTAGCAAGCAGCCTTTTTTTTAATGCTGGCCAGTGAAGAGGGTTGAGAGTAGGGCTGTGTTTGCAATGGTCTCCAGGTACAGGCAGTCTGGTAGTGCTGGGGCATCCAGGCTGCCCAGGGAAGTTGTGAGCTCCACATCCCTGGAAGTGTTCAAGGCCAGACTGGATGAGGTTTTGAGCAACCTGGTCTAGTGGGAGGTGTCCCTGCCCACACCAGAAGGATTGGAACTAGATGAACTCCAATCCTAGCCATTCCATGTTTCTATCATCCCGAGCTATTGAACGTTCAGAGCACAGTTCTACCTGTGACTCTGGCATAACAGGACTCAAACTATAAACCCAGCAAGTCTGAAGGTGTCAAAGGGGTAGCTCATGTAGGTCAGCAGCAAGGAGGGGGCCTTTCCAGAGCCTGGTTCAGGTTCCTGCTATGGTTTGCTGTCAGGAAGAGGATGTCTGCATGTGCTGGCTGTGCAGGACCAGTGCCTATTGCCTCACAGCTGCCTAACAGGCACCTGAGTCTTTTTCCTTAGTCCCTCCAGCACCAAAAATGTTGTTTCAATGAAGTTCCCATCAAAACCAAGCCCTCTGAAAGAGCACACTGTGCTGTGACTTAAATCAGATATGCAACACTATGTTCTCTTAATAAAGAAATCTAGGCAATTTCCCGGGGAATTTTCCCTCTTGTTTCCCTCCTTTACTTAGAGAGACCTCTAGATTTCCTCAGCAACTGGTTTTTTTCCTGCTATTAACCTTTGCAAGCCATCCCAGCCCAGGGATCACCTTAATCCAGCCCACACAGTTATGTTGTTGGAGAGGTGATGTGCTGTGCCATGCAGTTGCTCTCCTCTCGGGATGAAGTGGGACTAGAATGAGCCATTCACAGATGATGCTTGGTTTCAAAACCTTGGAATTTTACATCAAGTGAATAAAGAATTGTAAGGGTCTTGCAAAGAGGTTCGTGGTGTTCCAGTGTAGACACCTGCATTTAACATTAATACTGTTCCCTGCGGAGACAATCAAGCATTTTAAATATGGTGACTTGCCTTTTCCTTGGAAGACATAAAGTCAGGGAATGGCAGCCACGTGATGATCCTTCAGAGAGCAGCACAGAAGATGCTGGAGCAATCAAAATGTCAGGGGTGCCTCATCTTTGAGCATTTAGTTGCTCGCAAGTTTCATTTAACCGCACTGAGGAAAACATTGCCCAAGATTCTGTGGTCCCCAAGATCTAGGGATTAGAACGACCCAAGAGCAAGGTAACAAGACTTTCTTAGCACTAGCGTTGAGCTGAAGATTTACAGTCAGTTTCTGGTGATGGCAGTGATTTCCCTGACGTGGAAATGGTGTGATGGTTGGACAATATTTATCCCTCTGGATGCCTGGTGTTGTGTTTCCTGGCAGGCAGAGAGGCTCAGGTCTGTCCCTGGGCACTTGCAGCAGGAGCTGCTCTGCCTGCAGGTGCCTCTTCCACAAGCTGCCTTGGTAACAGTGGGATGATGAGGAACATATGGCACCAAAACAGCATCACTGCTCCTGTAACACCCCTTAACCCTTTGGAGGGCTCCTCCTTCCAGGCTGGGCAACAGGACAACTTTAAATGGCTGGTTTAAAAGGAATTCTGAAGTGGCTCTTTCACCTCCCTAACAGCCCAATATCTGGCCATAGGTGGATTAGTACCTTCCTTATCCACAGAGTTGTGTCTACAGCTCTGCGTTTCAGATCTCTCGATGGGCTTGGAGGAGTGTGCCTGGTTTGTAAAATTTCCTCAGCCTTATGCAGCAGCTCATACCCTCTGGCTTATGAGTGCATGAAAACAATAGGAATATCATTCCCTCTGTCTCTCCGTGGAGATTTCTTAGCCTGCCAGGTGGATTTTTGTTGCACTCTCTTGGTAATAGCAAAATTTGTTTCACTAAGAATACCAAAATCCTGCTGGGAAATTAAACTCGAACAGTAAAATAGGCCAAAAATGCTTAAAGTCTGCTGGATCAGTCCATCTAGATGAATAAACCTCAAAAAAAAAAAAAAAAAAAAAAAGGAAAAAAGCACTGAAAATAGGAAAAAGGTATATAATACTTCTGCTGGACACTTCAAGACTTTAGCAATATGTTGTATGGAGTCTTTCTGAGGCAGTATCTTTAGCTCCTATAATCCCTGATGGATTTTTTGGGGACAACTTGCCTAATAGATTTCTGAGCCCTTTTGCACCTCCAGCATCCACAGCATCCTGCAGCAAGGAGCTCCCCAGCTCAACCGTGCGTGGGTTAATGAACCACATCCTTGTGTTTGTTTAAGACATCTGCCTGTTAGTTTTGCTTGTTGGTCTCTAATTCCTGTGCTGGTGGAGACCACGGACACCTGGTCCTTGTTTATCTCCTCTGAGTCACTGATGAGCTTTTAGACATCACATCCCTCCTCTTTCCCTGACGACTTTCAAAGACGGACAAGTCCCAACTTATTGCATCATTGCACAGCATGTTATACAAGGGACGTTCCATAACTCTGCTTTACTTGTCCATTCTGGATGTTTCATATCCAGACAAAATATTTGTGATAGCAAATTTCATGTAGACTTCTGGAAAACGTAGTAGGATGTGATCATTCTGGAGAGATGGAGAATGGTGAAAGTGCAGAGGTACAGTAGGAGTGTGGATAGAGATTTTAATTAAAATTCTAATATCTAAATAATATCTCCTATTTGTTGAGGTTTGCTGAGAAGGAAAAAAAGAAAAGGAATTTTTTTTCCTTTATTTTAAATTTTAAACTCCCTTGAAACAGAGTACCTCAAACAGGGTCTGGTTTGTTGCTGAAGCCTTGCTCAGGGATTGTATTCTGACCCAGCACAAAATGGTTGATACTGGAAAGCTAAAATATCCCTCTCCTGGACATTCCTCCAATGTGTCCATTTTCACAGGCTCTGACTCCTGCACTCCTTGAACATGGGAACATTTTCTGGTTTCCAAAACTGCAGGCTTATGTTAACTTTCCCCTTGTCAGGTCACTAGCAAAGCTGTGTAAACAAATGACCTGTAGCCATAATCTTCTTCAGTTCCCCCTATTGATTTCACTCTGCTGTTTGCCTGCCAGATATTTGCAAAGCTTCCTTCAGAACTGGAGAAACTCCTGAATGCTTCTCAGGCGGGGTGAGTCAGGGCAGACTGAAAACAGCCTGTTAGTATGTTGTGATCGTTGGCTGGGGTTGAGGAAGTGTACTGGTTTGGGCTGGGAGAGAGTTAAATTTTACAGTCATGCGTTTTGGCTTTGTGATGAAAACTGTGCTGATAACACACCAGTGTTTTTTTGTTGTTGCTGAGCTGGGCTCACACAGCCTCGAGACCTTTTCTGCCCCTGCACTGCCCCACTGGAGGTGCACGAGGTGTTGGGAGGGGACACAGGGGGCACAGCTGACCCCAGTTGATCCCAGCTGATCCAAGGGGTGTTCCAGGCCGTATGATGTCGTGTTCAGCCTATAAACCTGGGGAAGGAGCAGGAAGGGAGGGGAATGTTCAGGGTTATGGCATTTGTCTTCCCAAATCTCTATGATGGAGCCCTGCCCTGGGCTTGGCTGAACACCTGCTTGCCAGTGGGAAGAAGTGAATTCATACCTTATTTTGCTTTTGCTTTACCTGTTAAACTGTCCTTGTCTCAACCCGTGAGTTTTCTCACTTTTATCTTTCTGATTCTCTCCCCCATCCCACTGGGAGAGAGGGAGGGAGTGAGGGGCTATATGGAGCTGAGCTTCTGGCCAGGGTTAAACCACAGCAGGAAGGCAACCACATTGATATGGCCAACAAAACTCCCTCAAGGAATACCACCCATGATATTTTGATTTTCAAAAGTGTTCATTTTGCAGCACCAAGGGGTCAACAATTAGGTGGACCAGTTCTCTGCTGCATTTTGAAAGCCATTAATGCCATGACTCCAATGTGCAGAGCTATTTTGAGGTGGTTTCCCCAGAGACTGGTCTTACTTCACCCCTGTTAAAGGTTTTATATAAGTCATTTTGCAGTGATATAGAACATATAAGGGTGAGGAACATTTTGTGGCGTTACAGATGACACAGAAATTTGCAGGCTAGAAAATAGAGAGGATATGGGTTACTCATACTGAGAGATATGGATTGTGTACTTAACTGGTCATGGTTCAGCAGGATGCTTTTAGTCCAGCTAAATTGAAGGGAATCCCTCTGGGATTGAAGAATGCAAGGCTGTGCTTACAGAATAGCAAGCTCTGTGTTTGAAAGCACTGCCTTGAGGAACGACTCTAGGGTCATCTGTGATAACCTCTCAAGATGAGCTCTCACCGTAATTCCATGGCGAGAAAAAAAAAAAAAAAAGGGATAATCTTCAGAGCAGTTAAAAAGATAGGTAATATCAACTGGGACAGGGAAAATACAATCTTGGGAGAGAACTGTGCTGAGTCCAGTCGCGTTTTGGGGGGAGCAAGTGCAAAGAAGTGTTCAGAGAGACACCCAGAAAGGGATGATGGTATCTGGAAATCAAATTCAATCCCAAACTAGACCTCACCTTCCTGAGGCTGGAGACAATTGACCATTTGGCTGTCTGGAGAGGGATGGTGGGTTGAGCCCTCTCCAAACAAGCTGTTGAGCCTCTGCCATAGCTTATCTTCGAGGAGACCTTATTTAAGGGTGGAGCTGGAGCAGTGGTGACTTCCTGGACCAGGTGAGGCTCTGCTGTGATCCCCCATTTTCTTTACTTTTTTTCAGGTCTTGCAGCTGTTTCTGGACACCAGTAACATAAACCTGATGAGCTTCAGGCCATCCTGAAGTGTCCCTGGAAGGAGTACAGGAATACTTCTGTACAGGAGACTTTAAGTTTCTTGAGGAGAAACCATAGAAGCATAGAATCATTGAGGTTGGAAAAGACCTCTAAATTCATTGAGTCCAGTCCTTAACCCAGCACTGCCATGTTCACCACCAAACCACATCCCCAAGTGTCACATCCACATGACTTCTGAATGCTTTCAGGGATGGTGATTCCATCACTTCCCTGGGCAGCCTGTTCCAATTCCTGACCACTCTTTCAGTGAAGAAATCATTCCTAATATCCAATCTGTACCTCCCCTGGTGTAACTCAAGGCCATGTTTTCTGACCCTGTGACTTGTTACCTGGTAGAAGACACTGACCTCCACTTGGCTACAACCTGCTTTCAAGTAGCTGTAGAGAGCAATAAGGTCCTCCCTGAGACTCCTTTTATCCAGGCTGAACCCCCCAGCTCCCTCAGATGTTCCTCATCAGATCTGTGCTCCAGACCCTTTTCCATCTCTGTTCCCTTCTCTGGCCATGCTCTAGCACCTCAATGTCTTTCTTGCAGTGAAGAGCCCAAAAACAAACGCAGAAGTCGAGGTGCCTCTCCAGTGCCGAGTACAGGGGAATGATCAGTGCTCTGGTCCTGTTGGACAAACTGTTGCTGATACAATTGGCCTTCTTGGCCCCCTGGGAACATGCTAGCTCATACTCAGCTGGCTGTTGACCAGCACCCCCAGGTCCCTCTCTGCCAAGCAGCTTTCCAGACACTCTTCCCCCGTTCATGACTTGCTGGTCTGTGATGCAGGAGGCCACTTAGATGAGCCAACGCTCCCTTTATGCCAGAGATTCCTGTTCCTCAGGTGTGGGTACAGCGATATGTGCTCATGCGCAGGTGAGTGTGCAGCTCCACATTCCAGGGATGTCCAGGGCAGCACCCTGACTCCTCTGTCCACTCAGCCAGATGGATTTTGATTCCCCCCTGTTCATTTGCCCTTCAAATCCTTTGCAGCACACGATTTATACAAGAGGGACCTGGTTGCCTTTTGCTTCCCCAGCAAAACAAAAGGAGAGACAGAGAGAGAGAGAGAGGATTGTATGTATAAAGTAAATGCTCCAGAAGAACAACCTCACAGCTGACAGCTCAGCCAGGGTCTCCTCCAGGGAAAGGAACGCATTATATTAACTGTGATACACTAAGGAGCCTTGTGCATACATCACTTTCCAAAATGTTTTTAAAAGTTCATTAACTTCAAGTGGAAAGTTGTGGCTGCATCAGTTGCCTTCGAGCCATTTTCGCCAACTCTTGGCCCTGGCTGGGGAATACTTTGTTGATTTAGATGGGTCTATTAGAAAGTGTAAGTCTTCTGGGATATATAAAAGGGAAAGCTTCACTCTCCTGAACATTTCCTTAGTGCAGCACTTTAAAAATTGCACGGGAAGCAGGCTTTGAATGCCTTGCTGCTTTTTAACTGCTGGACTTTCAGCTTGAATGTTTCAACTTGGTTAGTAACCTGTAAATGACACCAATAAAAGGGATCTGAATGGAGAGGGAGGAGACAAAGGAAAAGATGAGATTCATCCAGCACTTCTATGGCCTCTGGGAATTTGTTTCTAACCAGTAATGAAAACACCTGGCACCCAGCGAGGTCCATGTGCTGGAAAATTGGATTTGACCAACTTTCCCAAGGGAAAAGTTGTGGGTTTGTTTTTTTTTGGGGGGGGGGGGGGGGGGGGGGGGGGGGGGGGGGGGTGGAGGAGCGTATCTGTAATGCCAGAGCAGGGAGAATAGTGGGGTGGAACATTATCAGGGTTGCCTCCACTGCTTTTTGGAGGTGCTTTCCCAAACCAGAGCTTCAGATGGGGATGAAACAACTCCTCCCAGAGTCTCTCAGGGCTGGGAGCTGTGCTGTCCACAGAGGACCTGGGGATGCAGCCACAGGACAGCACTGGCTGAGGGCTGGGGACCTGCCCTCCCGCTCCTGAGCTCCTGCCACCATCCAGAGAGGTTTTGCTGGTGTTACTCCTAGGGCTGATGGAGGGGAGATGGAGAAGGTCCTGGGAAATCAGGTAAGGCCTGTCTTAAACACATGTCCTTGTGAGACTGTTCACTAAGGCTGACTACAGCTTTCAGGGAGATAAAATTGACCCCTCTCCCTCCCTCAACAAATAATTAAATTTTCTATTTTTTTTCCTATTTCTTTCATAACCTTAACCTCCAAAATTTCCACTGATACCCTATATTCCCTCCCTTTTTATTCTCTTTTCCTCCAACTGAACTGATGCAACATTAGGAAAAGAAGGGAACTAAAAAAAAAAAAAAGGAGATATCAAGCTGCAATTTTCATTTAAAGGCAAGAACAATACCAACTGTTTGCTAAATAAAATATATTTAATGCATTTATCCTTCTTTTTTTTTTCCTTCCTTCTTTTTAATCAAAGCAAATATTGCTCGGTGGCCAAAGAGAAACTTCTGTACGCTTCTGGCTCTGGCATACACTGTATGTCCTTAAGCCTAATACATATTTATTTAAAATATTAATGCAGATGACTGAGCGCTGCCCCACTGATAAGTGTGTTCATAGGAGACTTTTGTGCACATTGTCTTCTGTTGCTCACTGAGCCTTGTTCAGGGGCCTCGTTGGAAGGAGAAATATGCTGGAGAGTAAAGGTTTGCTTCTTACCCTATAGGAATTTTTTAATTACTGTTTTGACAGGGAACAAGTTTAACTGGCTCTTCAGCCACGGACTATAAGGTCATTGCTATCACAGGCCATAAAGAAGATACAAAAATGAGGCAATAAAGTATATGGGCTGTGTATGTCTGGTAATTTAACATTATTCTTGTAACCCTGTGAGTCACCTGTGACTAATTTAAAAATGCTGATGCACTTAGATGAAAGCCACAGTAAACCACCTAAATCAGAGTCTGAGAGCAGTAAACACTGGGGGTGGGGAGCAGGATGGAGGCGAGGAGTGGGTCCAAGCTTTTATCTGAAAGGATGCAGTCAAGATGTGCCCTGTTGCAGATGCCGAGGGGATGCCTGCTTTGCACAAGCATCTCTGTGTGCTGTTCACCCACTGCACGCCTGTGCTGCACCCCAGAGCCCTCTCACCAGGGCAGGAGCTGAACCAGGTCAAATCCGGAGGATTTTGGGTGTGCACTGATTCCCAGGGGTGAAATCAAGTTCCAGGGGGTACAAGTACTGGTCTCCCACTGAATGGGCTGTGGGGGTTACTGGGTGTCTGGTCCCAGGGCAGCATCTCTTCAGCTAAAGTTGTTTTATCCCAAATAAAGAGGGTAGAGACATGAACTGCTGCTTCTGCTGCTCTGTGGTCAAGAGACACTGCCTGTGTCAAATTTGGAGCATTGCTCTTTATTGCACTTTTGATTTCTTTTTCCCTTTGTCCTTTGCCAGCATCTGCTTGTTTGTTTTTCAGCAGCTGGTATCATGGGGCTGGAGGAAGTTCTTTTTGAAGGTAGGCGATATTTTCAGGCAGGTTCCAAGCAGATAGGCATAAGGTTTGGGGTGCTGGTTGCAAAGGTGGGCATGCCCCTTTGCTGTGACTGAGCTCTCAGCAAGAGTACAGAGTAATTTTGTCCTGGTGAAGCCAAAGCAAATCATCTCAGCCTCCAAAACCCTGTCTGTTCCCAGCACTTGCCTTTCAGGGACTGGTGCACAGCTCACCCTACACAGCAGGAGTGAGTCGGTTCAGGGAAATGAACCAGTGGGAACCTATTTGCTTGTTTGGGATGATTTTGTTGCCTTAACTCTCTGAACCAGCTGCCCACAGAGGGAGGGCAGGAACCTACAGGCAGAGGGTGGGATGCCCAAGCAGGACTGGGGTGGAGGGTGGGATTACCAGTGATGCCAGACCTGGTGAATTAAAGATTCAGGGAATGTCCCACATCTGGAGAGACCTCTTTCTTCCCCATCTCCTCCACCCCATGTGGGGATGCAATGAGACATTTTCTGTGCTGGTGCTGAGCGCTTTGTTTCCAAGCAGAATGGCACCACCAAGGCTTTTTAAATTTAATACCTCAGTTACTTTCTACCACAAAGACAAGATTTCCACAGTAGCTGTAATAAAGAGACAAGCATTATCCCTACTACTATCATTTTGGGCTGTGAATTAGTACTGGCTCTGAGGAACCCAGTTCTGAAGCTCTCTTTAAAGGGGAAAATGAGGTGAATTCCTGATGTGGAAAGCAGGCCAAGAAAGGAGAGCAGATACATAATGACGGGGGCTGGGGACACTTGAAGGAAACAGCGATGGTCGATAGATATTGATCCCCCTCTTTGATGTGCTCAGCTGCCGAAGGCTGGGGAAGAAAAGCCTTTTGTTCCTCCTGGGAAGGTGCAGGAGGCGGGCTGTGCTCGGTGGCCCCAGGAGCAGATGGGCCAGAGGTTTTTTTTGTGTGTTATGCAGCACAGAGAAGGTTGGTCTGTGGCGGGGAGGAAGGGATGCTCCCACTCTGAACAGCCCCAAAAGGATGTTTTCTGTTGAAGCCTCATCATAGTAACCCAAGGCAGCATTACCCAGGCCTCCTGCAGGATTACACAGCCCTATAGGGCATGGGCCACTTGATTTTTGGAAACCAAGTCATTTGAGCTGATGGTAATGGGGATCTGCTTGCCCTGCTGGTAAATCTGCTCCAGGTTTCAGAGTGGTTCTGCCTTACCTAGTGCAGGACCCGCGGCTTTGGGGGTTTCCTGCAGAGGGCAGGTGCAAGAAGAGAAAGGCATGATGGACTGCAGGGGGACAGAGATACGTAGTCCCTCAGAAAGCATGCTGGAGGATGAGCCATCAGGGCTATCCAAAAGACCCCTCAGGGCAGGTTGGAGAGAAGTGGATCTCTGTTAGAGGCCAGCTTGGTCTCAGGAGACAAGTGATCACCTGAGCAAACCACCCTCCCTTATTCACTCCTTCCTTGATGAACCCATCAGACCGATCCTGCCACCTCTGGACAGGGAATCTGGAAATGCCGGTTTTCCTCCTGGCTCTGACCTGGCCTGTGGTATGATTTGGGTTGAGTCATTCCACTTCTCCCTGCTTCCCTTTCCCCTTGGTGCTTTGCCTTGTCAGATGAGCCCGTGAACTCTTTGCTGCCAGTGCTGCCTCGATGGTGTTTGTTCTCATGCGGCACAAAGAGACACCAAGACCCACCATGACCTCTAACCCTCACTGAAATGCCTATGACAGTGATTTATTTCAGGCAGTTTTCACAAGAAAGGCCTTGATATTCAACCCTCAAATTTTTGAATTCCCTGGGAATGCAATTTCTGCTCCCCAAACTGTTGCAATGTTGGCTTCACTATGATACAGAGTGAAAAAGGTGACTTGGGAACAAGCCTCACCTGAGGGTCTTCACAGAATAATGAAGTCTGACATATGGCAACAAGGTCTTGGGGAAAGATTTCAACAGTTTTGACACAAATGATAACATTTTCTGCTAAAACCTTAACATTTACAAATGGTGATTTGAAAGGGAGGGGGATTAAAAAAGAACAAGCTGTTCGCTTAGGCTCTGTGAAAAAAAAAAAAAAAGGAGAATATCACTGAAAGTTTCGGGTTTGAATCAAAAGTTATGTTTTGACAGAGCCTCATATTTCATGAAGAAAAACCCCTTAGTTGCAAGACATCGATTGACTGACTCAGTTCCTCCCAGAATCCCAACAAGACACAAAAGCAGGGAGAGACCAAGCCTGTTCCAAGCAGCTTCCTAACATGCAGACTAACTTTTATCTCTCGCTTTTGATTTCTTCACTTCGTAACGTATATTTTGAGAAATGGAGGCAAAGCCTAGGAGCAAAATTGCCCAGTGTGTGACTTTGTGACATATAATCAATTGTCTGCTCACTGACTACGGTCTAGCTGTGTTAATATGTCCGTGAAGTCCTTCAATTTATCAGGCAGGGCAGAAGCATCTCTGAACCTAGAGCTGGCTGGCAATAATAGAAGGGGAGCAAAGTAACTGAATATAGCCCCTCTTCCCTGAAGTAACTTATCATTCAGTCTATATTCATGGATTAGCCAGTGCTGGGGTTTTCAGCCTCTGTAAAACTTGAAAACTGTGCACTGATTTTCGCTCAGGATGTGTGAAAAACAGTGTGTAGTAATAAGGTGCTTCTAGATAATGTCTTTTGCTGGAAATTTTGGAAGAAAAACGTTTTGTGGGCCACATATTTTCTTGGTTTTTTTCGTGGATTGGTGATTGCCTGAATCACCCACAACCGTTAAATCGTCTTTTTCCTGAGGGTGACTGTGACACAGGCATCATCCAAGGAAAACCATGTGGAAATCCGTTTTTATATGATTAAACCACATCAGAGGTGCAATTGCAGACCTGCCAGGAAAAACCTTCTTAGAGCAAAAACGTGGACTTGACTGAGTCTTGGAGTTTTAAAATATTTGCCTTTTGGATGCTCAGCGTCCATCTGGGAAGCAGGCAGGCAGCTGAGACACCATGTGACCGTGACAAGAGGGTGGCAGCAGCTGAGGTGGCTCAAGACTAAAATTTCGGTTTCTTCTCATCTTGCTTCCAAATCTGCAGTGAACCGTGGGACGGATGTGTTTGCCCTTTGCAGACATCCAAGCTTTCCCCCTCTTTCTGCCCTTTAGCAATCAGAGCATTTCTCTGCTGAGACTTTTACTCTTTGTTCCTTTGTTTTTTTTTTCTCTGCTCCCTCTTTATTTGTGCACTTCAAGGAGTGGAGCTGGAGAGGGAGTTTCACCAAAGGAGGTGAGCTGAGCACCTCTCATCCACGTAAACTTTGCTGGGCAACAGCCCCCAGTGCAGCTGAAGCTGGGACTAGATTAAAGAAAAATATTATGGAGATTTTTAATTTCCCTGTGTGGAGCTGGGAGATGAGGAGCCACCACGAGAGAAGTTTGCCAGGGGCAGTGAGTAGATGAGAATGTCAAGCCCAGTGAGAAACTACTGAGAAGTACTGGAGCAGCATTTTTATTCGGAAGGAGTTCTCATCTCCAGCACTTGCTGCTCCGGGCGCCGAGCTGGAGTGCAAAATGAGATCCCTGGGGTCCCACCAACAGGACAACATCTAAAGAGCCTGCTCAATTACAATCACAAGGCTGTTGTCACTCCCAATCTCCCCACGTTTCGGCGTGAGGGGAATGAAGCATGAGGATGGGGGCTCCACTGCCAGCTGCCCCGTGCAGGCTGCAAGGGGGGAGAAGTTTTCCTTGGAGTGATGTCAGGTGCTTGTTGAAGCTGCTGCTAATGTGCTCAGTTTGCTGTGCTATCCATCATCTTTTGCTGTCTAAGGCAAGTACATGGGGGTTTGTTTCCTAAGCCCTGAGTTTGTGTTGCTTGGCTCTTCACAGCACCTCTAGTCTTGATGGAAAATAATTTTCAAAAGCACTGGCATGATTCAAATCACAAATGAAATCTTCCATCAGAAATTAGGATCCTGCACACTGTTTAAGGTAGAATTCAAAGGGGTTTAAACCAGAGCCCTGCACAGAAAGTCTGGGCATCCCCTCAGTCCTTGCCTGCAGACATTCCTATGATTGCTCTATACCTTCACAACAAACAATCTAATAGGAGTCAGACAGGGCAGGTAACACCAGCATCTGTGTTTTAAGATTTAGGATAGGGCAAAAGTCGTGTGATATGTTTCTGTTATCTTTCCTGCACTAAGAGCATTTTCTTGCTCAAGATACAGGAGATTCACTTCCTAGAATACATCCCAGAAAAATCCTCAGTTTACCAAGCTTAAAGAAGAAAAGAAAAAAAAATATTAGTTTTGACATGGCAGGGGACTTGCAACTACATGATCTTTTAGGTTGCTTTAAACTCAAATCATCCTGTGATCCTATGAACTGAATTAATTTCTTTTAATTGTTCAGTGAAAAAAAAGTTTTCAAAACTTTAAAAATATGTATTTTTTAGTGTCCTCTGTTATATGTCTATGTATATAAACACTTGCTGATTTCAACCAAATTTGGCAGGAGAGATGTCCCAGTCTTTCTTAAGTATTTTGAGAAAAAGGGAGACTGAACTAAGGAACCCAAAAGGGTTAAACTCCTAATGCATTCCCCAAAGTGGGAACAAGGCTCACCTTCTCCAACACCCATCTTTCAAATTAACCTCGCTCTTCTCCACTAAAATCCTGGGACACAGATGCAAAGGAAGACAGGTTTCCTCAATTCCTGCTTCCTGCCAAACGTTCAGGGAGTGTCTGGCTAACGGGATTTTCGAAACTAAAAAAGGAGCTGAAGGCTCAAACCCCTGTTGCACATCAGAATACCAGAGCGCTTTGGTGTTGCTCGGTCCTTCTCCCTGCACTGGTTAACTTGAATTAGTTCGTTCGAGAATGATGCCTTTTATCTGGCTGTCACGTGCATGTTCAGTGTGAACAGCAGCAAGGAGAATAGCAGAGGAATAAAGGCCTTTGATGGGGATTTGTGGAGGTCACGTGCCTTGATTTTGCAGGAGTGGAAGTGTGCACAGAGGGCCCATGGAATGTGAGCTTGGCAGGCACCTGTAAATGTGGAGGACTGGACGAAATGGAGAAACTAAGGGGAGAAGGGGCAGTTCCTGAGGGGAGACACAACAGACCCAGATGCACTTTTACTGAGTGGTCTTTCCCTTTCAGAACCAGTGGATTGAAAGGTCTCTCCCTAAAGCAGCAAACAGGTTAAGAGCTGGAAGTGCATGGGCAAGCCCACAGTCCAGTTATCCAGTTCCCACAACAGTTCGGTGTCACAGGAGGAAACATTTCAGATACTTTCACTTGCTTTGAGGAAACATTTCAGATGCTCCATCACGGGCCAGTTACCAAGCGCTGGGTTGACGCAAAGCTTTTGGGTGGATGACAAGAGCTTTTGGAAAAAGGTGAGACCAGCTCCATCAGCACTGTGGGGTTCCCACTGGGCGGCACAGACACGTTGCAACCATTACATCCATCAGGAGAGTCTTCAAATCCGAAGAGGATTAGTATGTCCCTGCAAGACCCAGTCCTGTGGGATCTGTTCAGTGGAGTTGGTGCCAGCAGTGAGAACCACAGCAGATGACCCCTGGGAGAAGTAACCCTTAGACCCCACTGCTAAGTAAAACTGGTATCTCCTCCTTGAGATGTTGGGACTAGAGGTGGGACCAGACAACACTTCTTCAAGGCCTGGAAACAGGGTACTCCAAGTGCACCTGAGGATTTGGGGACAAGGCAGCGTTTGGGTGCAGTGGAAGAAGGGATGCATTCAGTGAAGAACGTGTTCAGGTTCTGTATTCCTGCAACCAAAGGCACCGTGGTTCCCCTTTGTTTTATTGGTCCTGTCAGCAGGATTTTGCTGTGCTGGCTGCTGTTTTCCCTCTCTCTTGTGAAAGCTCCAGCCCCTGGGGGCACAAGAGTACACCACTGAATTTTTCAGGACAGGGACTGGAACTGGTCATGTCTGCTGCTTTAGGAAAGGTTAATGATCCCTGCCAGTAGCATGCATTTGCACATGCCAGACTCATTTGGTTCATAGCAGGCAGCTTCTTGCTGGATCCTGAAAATCCCTGGCACAAACTGATACGCAAGGAAGCCCCTTCCTCTGCCTCCCTGCCTTCCTCCCTTGGCCCAGCTCCTTGCTTGACCCATGACTGAGATCACAGAGATGTTTCCTCCCGGTCAGTCTCACCAGTCCTGCAAAAGCTACGGTAAATGTCTCACAGGTAGAAAGTGATGGTGATGCGCGATGGAAAAAAACATGTGAAAGACCATGGGGCAGACAACAGCTACCAGACAGAGTTTGGGACTCTGTTTTTGGATGCTCTCCTTCCCACCCCTGTATCTTGTTCCCCTTATCTGCACAGCAAGTTGTGCCTCTTCCTGGCACAGCAGGATACTTGAGGCAAAACAATGATCTTCCTATTCTCTCCCGTCGAAGGACTGCGGTGCACGCATCTCCTCACAGCAAAGAGTGCCCTATTGAAATCTGCTTGGCTCCAGCCTTAAAGCAATTTAGCAATCTGCCATCTTAAACTGCCTAATGACAGCTCTTCAAGCAATTGGAAGATTGCAGCCTTCAGTAAACTCTCCAGCTGAGTGAGAGCCGGTTTGTGCCTCCTCCACTCTCTCAGCGGGGCTTGGCACTCGCAGTGGAAGTCAGGCTTGTGCTTGGCATGGCATTAATGCAAAGGCAGGATGCTAAGGGTGCCCTGAGGAGTGGCCAGGGTTGAGTCTATACTGTTAAATAAAGTGGCCTGGCTGATCACAGGACATGGTGGGGATTTGCCTCAGCTTACTGAGTTTGATCACATTGGGGTAGCCCCACATGGGTTGTCACATTCTGTAGCCTTGGCTCCCCGTTGCTGTATTGGAGGGGTGGGCAAAGCAGCGTGTGGTGGGTTAGCACATACTACTGTTTGCTGTGCAGCATATTTGGAGGCTCCAGCTGGGATGCCAGGGAGATATAAACGTGTAGGAGGGATCTATCCAGTCTCATCTTTTCTTTGCCATCAAACTGGGTAAAGATGGAAAAAAAAAATCTGATGTACTCCATGATACAAATGGGGAAATAAGGCTTGGAGGGACCCAACAACTCCTGGAAATGCTGCAGAGAGTGACCATAAGGAGCTGTGCTGTTCTGTTTTGCTGGGATCTGGATGCTCTTAGCTGAGGAGGGATGGGGCAGGCAAGGCTGGGGTTATCTCATCTCTAATGAAGCTGTCAGTGAAGCAGCAATCAGAGTACATTCACTTCCCAAAAGTAGGCTAAGTCTGGCTGAAGAGATTACATTTTTTGACACATTCAAACCTGCCTGGGAAGCTGACAGAATTCTTGCCTGAGGAAAGAAAAAATGAATAAAAGGCAGGGTACATTACATATAAGGCCAGGGCAGTATGAAGACTATGGGAAGAGAGGCAGTGTGAGGGTGAGGCTTCACCCCATGACCACAAGGAAGGCTCCTGCTCACCCACCACACTCTGCCTCATTGCACACTTGGGCAGACCCCAGTGGACCCCCTTCCTGCACCGCTTTGGTCATGCAGAAGTTCATCCTCACCAGCGGGCCCTGGAAGCAAATTTCCAGGTCCCCATGGGTGTCCTGCCTTTCCTGCAGCTGGAAGGGTGGGAAGTCTTATACCCTCACTAGGGAAGTCTGGGGTGCAGAGCTACAATGAAGCTGAAATGTGAGCATGGAAGTGTGCCTGTGCTGGCAGCTGGCTTGGCTGAAGACAGCAGTGATAAACTCAGCACAGCTCCATGCTAGGAGAGAGGAGAGGAAATAGCATCATGGATGTGACTGACAGTGGCTTGCCATGCTCACAGAATCCAAAGTTCCTCAGGCAAAGCACTCAACAGGTGGACATCAGGAATGGTTTCTTGTTTGTGGGGGCAGAGGAAACTCACAGACCCACTTCACCTCGGTTCTCCAATAGCAACTCATCCTGGTACAAACTGTAGGAGTCTTGTCCTTCCAAAGCACATGGGAGCAGCCCCCTATGTATCTCAGGGCTGTGATGGGGAGGGATATGGGAGATAAAGCCAGCATGTGAGGCTCTCTGCCTGCAGTCACGCTGCTGAAGGGATGTGCCAGGGGATGGCTGTGTCTCCAGCTGCACCAAGGCAGACGTGCTCAGTCAGCTGTGGGACCTCGCTGCGGGACCACAGCATCACTTGCTGACACCACAGCCCCTCACTGCATGGGGCACAGCAGCCAGAGTCAAAGCCTGAACTCACAGAGAGTTTTGACTCCAGTTCTTCCCACTGTGACTTAGACTCTGCAAGGCAAACCAATGTATTCCCAAACTGATGCTGGAGCCAAAATGATCCCGCAATTCATGAAGCGATTTGATTGCACAGCCCTACTCGAGTGTTATCACCCCAGCCAGCTCCAGGGATGAGCACAAACTGGAGCTGGGCTGCTGCCAATGAGACCAGCGTTGGGCTGAATGTGCATCTCTGCAACACTTGGAGCTCTGACTTTCATCTGTGTTTCTTTACAGCTTATCGTGTTTGCACTAGGGCTCCGCAGATAACAATCTATTAACTGTAAAGTGAATTAGATCACTGCCTGGTTATTTCCCTCAGCTGAGGCCAAACTGCTCTTGTCCATTCAGGAAATTTGTGCTACTTTATTCTCTCTGTGCACGAAAGCATGTCACTCTAATTACCTCCCGTCTCATTCAGCCCAAGCAACTCCGAAACGCTTGCGAGACAGGAGAGCTATAACCTCATTAGAGCATGTTATCGTAAGAGATCAGACACTGGCAGGGGTTTGTTGTGACGAGCCGTTCACAGATGTTTTCTTTTGAAACTACAAAAGGGGAAGAGGAATCTGAAGCCGGTGATGGGGAGCCTTGAAATAACCCCTGCGGTAGCGAGGACCGCGAGCAAGTGCACGGGGTCACATCCTGCCCCTCGCTCGGTCTGCGAGGAAACCCGGAGGGGGTGCAGGGAGGCAGCAGGCAGCTTAACACCCTGAAATGTGTTAAATGTCCACCCCTCCCCAAATCTCAGTGTTAGGAGAACATTTATCAAAGGCGCAGGTAAAGGTGTGCCAAAGCAAACAGACCTTTCTGGCAGCAGATAAGCTGCCAGCACAGGGTGAGTGGAGCAGGCTAGTGAGAAACAGTAGAGGTGGATTTGTGGTGCTTTGTGGCTTTGCTGCTTCTCAATCCCTTTCCCAAACCCTTTGGGGTCTCCAATCCAGAAATGCTTAACAACTGCCCTTTGGGTTTTTTTCTCCACGCTTCATGAGGATAAACTTTTCCTTCTCCTCTAACCACAACAAAGTAAAATTTCAAGCAAACCAAGGCATTACTGCAAGCCATTCACCAAATAAAAAACAAACAAACAATTTTTGGTTTCATGTGGACCTTTTTTATTGAAAAGTCCATTTTGTTTAAGGTTAGGAGAGAGGCAATTAGGAGTAGCCATGTACCTGCCAGTGACCATATGTGGGGGCTGTTCCCAAGCCCTGTGCCCAATCCTTGGAGAGGGAGCCTGATCAGGACTGGTCATGCTGACAAGGAGTCAGGACCAGCTGGTCGTGGCCAGTGAGCACAGCCCCATCACATCACCTGCCTCACCAGAACTTTAAAGCTGTAAGTGGTGAATCTTCTTGCTGGAAGACACCACTTCAGCATTTAAGAAACACCACTGAGCAGCTTCCCAATGAATCTAAACCTCTTCACTTGAGTCAGAATAAACTTTAATGATCCCTTTTATTATTAGCTCTTGGAGAGAAGCTGAAGCCATTAATGTTTAATAAAGCCAGTGCCCATGAGCAGCTCACGGCTGTTGCATGTGCCAGGCCCATCTGGCAAAGGCACAAATCCCACCTTGCCAAGGGCGTTCAGGCAGATTCTGACAATTTCTTGTTGAAAGCAATTTATTGGGATGTTAAGTTATCAGGACAGAAATGGGAAGGCAGCTTTCAGGAGCAAAAGGGTTAATGCAGATCTACTGACACTCCAGTCTTGATCCCAAAGATCTTGATCCCATCCATTCGAGCTGGTGGGATTACAGCTTGGAGACATGAGACCTGTAGCTTCAAGTTGTTTTATTTGGTGGGATCACCACAGCCAGAGCTGCTACAAATGGAAATGTTCCCTGCTCACTGCTTCAGCATTTCTTAACTTAATGTTTGTTTTGACCCCTTGCTCTCTGGCAGCGTGGCTGCCCCTAATGCAAGCAGAGCCAGGACAGCCTCACACAACACCCACTCCCTTCCCCTCCCCTATTTGGGTTTGTGGGATGCAGTTTCACCCCCAGTGGATTCTGAAGTGAAACAATGTAGGCCCTCATCCAAAGTCCTCTGAAATCAAAGGGAGGTTTGGGTTGTAATTTTTTTTTTTTCCTTTGATTTCCGCTGCTCTGGATAACACGAATTCCTAGCAATTTCCATCAGGTGAGAGCTGATCAGCGCTGGGCAGTAGCCAGACAGTCTAGCTGAGCATCTGCACATGCAGATGGACTTTAGCAATGCTGTCCAACAGATTTGGCTTCCAATGGAAGGTGCCATTCATCTCCCGAACATGGCTCAAGCTGAGGTACTCACCCTAAACTCCACTAAAATTTGTGGAATTAAGTACAGACCAGGATGAACCCCAGAACATAATGCACACATTCTCTCCTCCAGACACCTGCAACAGACCCCAATGTTAGAGTCATGGGCAACTTTCTGTCTGAGCTGCAGTACATATTGGTGAAACCACAGTCCTCTTCCACTTCCACTTTTCTCCCTCTGAGAAACGTGGGCCAACTTTTGATGTTGGAGTTGCAATTTGGATCCAGCCACACGAGTTACCAATCAGGCAGTGAAGAGGGCTTGAGAGGTTTTCCTACACCACTGGATGCCAGAAGATGCAGGTTTCAGCTCTTCTTCACTGACAGGATGGAGAGAAAAGCATAGGCCTGGCTTTTCTTTTTCTTCTTTCTTTCCTTTTCCTGAGTCTTCCATTGGAAACCTTTCTTGCAAGTACCTCAGGCACAGCCCAGGTGATGAAACCCCGAGAGGGAGAGTGGTCAGGCTTTAGTTGGGCCGAACAAACAAGCACTGGCTGCCAGGCCCTGAGCAGAAATCATTCAACTGCTCCCTGCTGTGGTGCGTGGAAAGCTGAGGAGCTGATTCTCCTCCAGGACAGATGCCAGTGCTGCTCACATGTCAGTACCTACAACAACTACAACCTGAGGGGACTCAGTACATCCCTGACCTCTGCAGGAGGGTGGCATTTGAAGAGAAGAGAAAAGGTTGCACACAGGTACGCAGGCAGAGGTTGACTGATAGCAAGAGGAGGGTGGCTGTAAGATGCAAAAAGGGAAAATCTGCTCTGATGGACACATCAAAGCCCAGAAATGGCTGAGGTAGCATTCCCAGTGGCAGGACAAAAGGTGACTTTCGCGGCAGTGGAGTCACTGAGTCTGTCCCGTATCCCTCAGCCTCCACTCTGGCTGGCAAAGCTGTTGCAAAACCATCTCTGCCTCTGAGGCTCTGGCTTCACATCAGCCCAGCGCATGTACAGGACGCCTTCCAATGTCTGCAAACACAAAGCCTGAAAGGAGCCAGTCTGCAGCCAAACCCCTTGGGCTATCTGGGGAGCAGAGGCCACAGGGTGACAGGGGGAAGAGGATAGATGGCAAAGGGGGCAGAAGCCCGCTTAGCCCTGGGGAGCCAAGCGAAACACAGGGGCATTGAAGGCACGTACCTCTTACAGTTGTGGAGTGATTTATTGAAAGCTTAAAGAAGGAATCGCCCGGCGCTCTTCGTTTCCATGGTTCCATAAAAAATGGATGGGAAGTGACTGGGCTGTCTTGTAGCTTGAATGTTTCATTGGCATGTCGCGGAAACCTCCAGAGGATGCCTCGAGGGCATGAGAACCGGCTGATGGAATGTGCTAGTTTGTTAATTTAATAGGATACAGCGTTTTCCCTTAACACCGCACATGCAAATCAGGGTGGTGAATCAGGTCAGCACATCTCCCCTGCGCTGGGACTCCGCTCTCACCCAGCATCTCCTGCAGGATGCTGGGCTGCCCCAGCCCCCCCTTGCAGCACTCCGCAGGATCAGGCTGCAGGAGAGATTTTGGACTCCAAAGCGTCTAGTGGGAAATGAGAAACAGTATTTCTGTGGTGTGAAAGGCAGTCTGAGAAACGTGGTGGTATGCAAGGCAATACCAGCTCTGCTGGCTGGAAGAGATCAATGTGCACATCGATAGGAGTATTAAAAAAAGCAGGTTGCATGTGATTCATTGGGGACTTCGTCAGTGATTTCTTCTAGATGGTTAAGGAAAAGACATTCCAGATTTATTTGGGATTAGCAAACTTACTATAGCTTTTTCAAACCAAAGCTACTGAATACCACAGTCAGGACATGACTCTCCTAAAGCTCACAAGGTGCTTCTTCAAATCTCACAGCAAGGGTATCAACCTCTAATAAACTGTATATACAATTTTAGAATCCTTTCAATAAAACTGAAGTATTTTGATCCCCATCAATATTTCCAAAAGCAGTCTGGTGAATCTTACACAAATACTCTGTATGTGGGTGTACACATGTGTGTCTCTGTGTGTGTGTGTTCATCCTAAAACCCAATGCAAGGGTCTTGCCTCACCCGCCTCTAGAGGTGAGTCCAGTATTTCCACTGAGCTGAACGACTAAAGCCTCATTTTGGGAAGGGTTCAATCCTGTCACAGACACAGACTCTTCAGGGAATAGACATAATCCAAAATTAATTGAATTCAGTGGAGCTCTGCTTGTTTAAAGCAGCCAAAGACATTTGAACTTGATGACTTACCCCGCCCCTTCTCCTCACTGCAGCCAGGAGAGGATCCCAGCTGCAGCTTTACTCTTAAGATACCCAGGACATCTGGAATTGCTGTCCTCGAGCAAGTATCATTTCATACTTCCTGAAGCTTATGCAGCTGTCCTGCAAAGCTGCTGTGAGACACTGGGCATGGGCTTCGTGTCATCAACCTTCCTGTGTGGTGGTGGGGACCACAATGCTGGCACTGATGTGCTTCCACTGCTCCTGGGGGAAGTGATCTAACAGATCCCAGCTGGGCACACCCCTCACCTTGCTGTGGTCTCCACCCTGTGAATGCCTCCCATGTGTGGGTGGCTGGGCTGGCCCTGCTCCAGCTACGCTGCACAGCTAGATGCTTTAATTCTCTGTTGCCTGTTGGCTTTGTGCTCATCTTCCTCTCTGTATCTTGTGCATTCCCAGAGCACGTGGCTCATGGGCTTCAGGCTCTTTTTCCACACACAGGAGGTCTGCTGCTCCACCAACCAGGGAAAAAAAGAGTGAGACATTCCCATCAAGCTGCAGAGGCGAGATCTCACCGTGCCTTTTTTTTTTTTTAATTTTAACTGGGGAGGGAAATTACTAATTTCTGTTGAGAACTTGCTGTTATGTGAGAAGTGCTTCTGTTTGAACTCAAAAGTTTTGTTCTCAGCCATACAGACCTTGAGGATCCCGGAAAAGAGATTTTGTGCTTTGAGAGGAGCTTCAACAACCTTCCCTGTGTCACCCCAGCTGCTCCCATATGAGCCAGGAGGATAAACATGCAGCGAGAACCTTTTCCAGAGGACAAAAAAAAAAAAAGGAAAAAAAAAAAATGGAACAACTGTCACAAAAATCTGACCGAAGCTCATTCCCAAACAATTCAGTGCCAGCTGCACAGCAGGAAAGCGGATCCAAACGGACAGTTGCAGCAGTCGTGTTTGATCTCTTCCATGGAGGAGGCCAGAGGCTGCATCAGTGCCAAGCCCTGCATCGCTACCAATAGCTGGCGGCTGAACTGGGACTCTGCTCCTGGCAGGACAACTGATCCTAATTTAATGACGAGGTGGTGAAGAACGTGCCACGCCTCTTTCTAATCGGTGATTAAAGCCCTTTTGGTGCTGCATTTACTCCGTCTGACTCCCATTGTGTGCATCCCCCCGGCTACATCTATATTATGGTGGGTAGCTGGGGGGCTTGAGTTAGCAGAGCTGAGTGTCTCTGTCATTTCTGGGGCATTTCCAAGCCAGCTAAAATCAGCACATGTAAGAGCCCAGGATGACTGCAAGAGCACATCCAGGCCTCACAACACCCATTCAGACTTGAACCAAGTGCCTGAACCTTTTGGAGTTCCTCCAGCAGTTGTTCTGCTCACGGGTGGCATTTTAGATAGACACACTATATGATAATCTGCTTAGGGACATGGTTTTAGATGGGTAGGGACTGCCTACCCTGGAATAGAGGGTAAATATAACCAAAAAAAATTTCAAATCATTCTGATAGCTACTTTTCCATGACACCAGGATGTATCCTATAGATTGTAAAACCTGCCTAAACCAAGAGAAAGTAGCCCAGTACTTTGTTTCATCTACTGTTCCCCTGTGTAAAGAATTTTTTGGTCTGTCTGCTCTGTGTTCTGATGCACGAGGTGAAGTTTGAATCTATCAAAGGAGATGTTACGAGAGGTTTTCCAGCAGCCTAACTGCGACAAGATCGTTCTGCAGCTCTGTGGCACGATATCTGTGGGATGCTGCAGTACAGCCGTGGAGACAGATGGCCAGTGCAAAGTGAAAAATCGAGTTGCATCAAACAAACTATGCAGCAAGCACTCGTTGGGATCCTATGCAAAGCACAGCTACTCTGCACCTGCAAGTCCATATGCACTTGTCCCATCAGGCATTCCCATCCATGTCCCTAGAGTGACAGCAAATCCACTTTGACTTTTATTTTTCCCCATCACCAATTGTCCCCCAGAGGTTTTGAGAGGATGTACAACATCCCGTGGCTACCAATTCCCAACATGTGTCCGGTTTAGCAGCCTCTCCAATGTGTGACACTGACCTTGCTGTGTGATGGATACCAGGCAAAGAGAATTAACCATTCCTCTGTTCTTATTTAGTTCGGAAGCAGTAACCTTCCTGTGCTCCCTGATGTACCAGATATGTCAGAGCATCCAACTCTGACTTCAAAGGAATGTCACAGGAATAGGAAGCACAGAACCAGAAGCAAAGCAATTAGCAATATGATCTGGCAGAGCAGTTCCCCTGCTCCACTTCCTAATGCCACTTAATGTGTTTCCATTAATGTTAAAACATGTGTTAAAAGAGATTGGACACTGAGAAATGGAGCCCCTTTTAGAAAGAACTGGACACCACTTTGCTGTGGATTCACAGTGAAAAATCTGAAAATCCACAGCTATGGATTCATAGTGAAGTGAGGCAGAAGAAAAGAAAAGAAACCAACACAGGGAGTGGATTTAAAGCTTGCACTGGGGAACACTTCTCTCAAGCATGGATATTTCCCATGCAAGTCAGTTTATCTGAGTTTAAATACAAGAGAATCAAACTCTCTGCCTGAAATCCTCCTCTCACTAAACAGTGGGACACAGGCAATTAGCAATAGAAATGTAAGTAGTCCCAAAGCAGTGGGAAAAGTAAAGTCTGGTTTCCCTTAGCTACATCCTACTACAATAACTGTAGTTCCTCTGGGATGGGATAGTCTGTGCATCCATTTACCAATGGTGTCGATGGACCAGCCAGTTCTGCATGTGAAATGGCCAGCTGGCCACCAACACACATTTCTGCTTGCTCTTCCCTTGTTTGCTAATAATCCATTGCTCTCTACTAGCCCGGGATCTGTGCAACTAACACCTGAATCTGGAACACTCTGATAATAGGCAAAATACTGAGAGGATCTATGCTGCAGGAGTCCTGTTTCTAAGCCCTTCTAACATCCCAGCCCTGTCACTGCAAAGCTGGACTCCTGCTTCACACCGAATGCATGTTCCCCTTTCACCACGTAGGGTGCATTTCAGGACAGCTTTCTACAAGAGGAGATATCACCTGACACCTCTACAGGTTAAAGAGGGACAAGGAAGAAGACAGGCACCCAGCTCAGCTGTCTTGCTTCTGTCCCATTGATTTGGCATTGCAGAAGGCCAAGTAAATGGCAAGAGCATTGAGAGCTCGGGAATGCCCAGGGGACTGTGGTGGTCCTACCTGGTCCCTGAAATCCAGCCCTCACTCTTGACTTTGGGAATTGTTTGAGGAGCGAGACCTACTGACAACAGCCACATCCAGCAGCTTTACCCCATGGAGATCTGGACTCACATCTGCATAAGCAGCATGTAAAAGCTGGAAGCATACTTGCACTGTCCACTGTTCTTTGTTATTTACTGCCCTGGTGTTTAAAGGCTCCACAGGCTCAAAGCAGCCATGGAAAAAAAAAAAAAACATAATCTGGCAAACTACTGCAAAGGATGATTGTAATCAGCCCAATAAACCACATCCATGCTACCCAAGAGCAGAGGGCTGGATGCTGACCCCTTCTACAAGAGCCCTCAGATTTCTGTGCAACAAAACTGCCTAAAGCCTGTGTTTGGAGAAACGAGGAGAAAAGGATTATTGCCCTCCCTCCTTCGGCTTTTCAGGCTGTGAGTGCTCTGGGGCAGGACCTGCTTGGTTGTTTGTACAGGAGCTTTGCTGTTCCTTGGAGGGGCAGCACCGTGACTGCTGGGTTAGCAAGGACTAGTTTATGTTTTCCTTTGTCCTTTCCATGCCCTGATTTCAACATCGAACAGGGATCAACCCTGTAGCGAGCCCAGGGATGTTTTCTTACCATTGCCCTGGGTGATGAGCAGCTCCTGCAGCCTGCACAGCAGGTCGTGGTGGCTCACCCTGTCCTCGGAGGGTGCAGAGAATGCCCAGCATTGTGACAGGATCAGGGCTGGCCCCAGAGTGGGGCTGGCCTGACCCAATTCACCTCCCTACTCCAGCGAGGAAGATGTTGTTGGTGCTGAGAGGGGGCAGACTCAGTGGGGAAGAGGCGGAGATACAGAGAAAACATGCACACCAGCATCCCTGCAAATGAGGGCAGCCAGGCACAGCGCCTGCTTGTAGGCAGGAAAAAGGAAGGCAAATGGAGCAAGGGAAGAAACAGAAGATTTCTTCAAGGAACAAATCCTGTAAATGAGAAAGGTGTGTTTCCCCCTAAGCCATTTTTTTTTGCCAGCATGTGGGAGGCACAAGCTCTCTCCTTCTCATGCAGGTGTTTAGTGTGTCTTACAGCTCACACAACAGATTTAGGCTTGTGGCTCTTCAAGCTCCCCTCATTTCTCTCCCTAAAGTGCCCTCCATGCTCAGCTTTTCATTCTTTACGTCTCCAACTCTAATTAGCTTTTCTCCCCTGCTGCTTCTGATGAATTGCTCTGTTTTTTTTCATATCTTTGGGGCCCCGCTGCTTCTTGGGGAGCTAGGCTAGAGAGTTATATTTCTCATCCCTCTCAGTCATTATGAAAGAGAATCCTCTCAGATGAGGACATTCATTAAACTGATTTGGGATGCCTGGTCTATCTTCACTGTGTGTGTTTGCTTTAGTGTGGGTAAAATAATTAAAATGCATGGGAAGTGTAGGCTGGAATAATCAGAAAGGCTGTCCCTAACCTGAGGAAATTTGGGGGCAGGATACCCATTTACTTTTTAGTAGGTGTCTCCACTTTAATTTTAAAACATATTTGAGTGGGTTTTTTTCTCTTTACTCCAGTGTCTTTTCATATTGGAGTGTGTGGAAGACACAGGTGATGAGACTTTGCATGCAGAACTGTGTCCCCCTCAAGTCTTGAGGTCATGGCAGGACCTTGACATTTAATAAATTCTTAATGCAGATATGGTGGAGGAAGGAAGAATGCTTATTTACCCTTTGAATTTGGACCTCTTTAAAGTTCCCAGACCCCAGCTTGTCTCCAAAGTGGGACAAACTCAAGAACTGTTTCCAACATAAAATCTGAGATGAACCTATTTCCAGAAGACGGGAATTTAGGGAGAAAAATACAGAAAATATGAAACACACGGAGATGACAGTGCCAGGAGTGTCTTTTTACTCTGCTGATGGAGTAGTCAGGCAATCCCTGAGATACACCCTGCAGTGGATGAGCATGAGAATCAGGTGGTTTCAGTGGGGATGCTGGCATAAATCTGGGAGCCATGAAACCTCACCTTTACCACAGCACCTCTTAGTCTGGATCAGCCTCCATATTGTTCATACCAGTCTGGTAACACTTTTCCTTTTTTTTTTTTTTTTTTTTTTTTTTTTTTTTTTTTTTTTTTTTTTTTTTTTTTTTTTTTTTTTTTTTTTTTTTTTTTTTTTTTTTTTTTTTTTTTTTTTTTTTTTTTATACTTTGTGTACTGGTTTTGAAGTGCCTTGGGGCAGGGATGTTTTTTGGGGGACACAGCACCTGACGCTCGGCAGCCCCACGTGGGAGTTGAGTGGTGCTGGTGCCACTACCAGGCTATAAAAAAACCCCTGTTTTGATCAGATGCCACTGAGGTTCTCTTCTTGCCCTTGGAAGGGAAATGGCCACAGCTTGCACAAGCCAAAGGGAGGCTCACAGGGCCCAGGAGAAGCAGAGCACAATTAGTCTGGCCTGACTCCACGCTAATGTGCCTAATTGGCTCTGTGCTGGTGTCTGCAGGTGAGCAGCTCTGTGGACATGTGTCTAGCAGGAGAATCAGGTTCACTTCAAGACTTAGCGTATCAGCCTTGGGCTGAGTTACACTGAGATACCAAGCCAGGGCAACCTCAGATACCGTTTAGAGTCACAGCTCAGCAAAGACCAACCATAAAGTGGTCTGTAGTGGCCAGGACCTCCCATCGCCTCCCTCCTGCCATGGTGTCTGGGGGAGTTTTCCCCCAGGCAAGCACTGCTGGTTCCCTCCCTGTGCAGGATCCTTGCTCCAGGTCCCATCTGGGACCAGAGATCATGATCTCACAGCAGAGAAGTGGCACATTCTGATTCCACAGAAGGGTGTTGTGAGACAAGTCATAAGGAGCAAGTTCCATGCTGTGTGTGGCCCAGTGCACTTTGTGTCAGCCCTCTGGCTGGGTGGCCCTTGCTGAGGACATCACAGGAGTGTGATATCCCTGCGTGCACGTGCTCCACGTGTTCCAAATAAAAGCAATGGATTTTGAGAGCAGGATTCAGCTGCCTTTAGGGAGATGTCTGCATCGCCGGCTGCTGTCCTTGCTCCTCAGTGGACACTTGGTCAGTGGTGTCCAGGGTTCAGCTCAACCTAAAGGAGGTATCTCCAGTGAGACAAATGGATAACACACTATAAATGGTTCTCCCCTTGCTTATCAAGGGAGCTGGAATGGCTGGTTCAGGTGGAGACATCCAGGCTGCAGGTGTCTAAACTTAAGCTACCTAACATGACAGGCAACCTACTGGGGTCAGGGATGGCAAGGCTGGGGGTGCAGAACCATCAGCATCAGCAGGTAGGCAGGAGGGTTTTTGTTTGAAAACAGTGCAACATGCACAGAAAGTCCTGTTCTACCTCCCTGCACTCAGGGAGAAAATGTGTGAGAGTGTGTGTGCGTGTGAGTCCACACCACTGTGGGTGTGAGGCAGGCAAAGTTACCTGGGGAGAGGGACTGTGGGAAGCAGAGAGAGGTGATTTTTGTAGCACTCACAAGGTATGTCCTGTACTTGCCTCCTCTCCAAGGTCTTGACACCAGCACATTTCTCTGCAGAGAAGCCAGAGGTGCAGTTCCTCCAAAGTGATACTCTATCAAACAGGAAAGCCATTTACTTTCTGCTGGCTCTGCAGATTTTCAGTGCCTGAGACTTCAGACCTAAAAGTTTATCTTACCAGAGGAATTTATATGGGGCTGTGAGATGGGCTGGTGTTATATGGCTCTAAGTAGTTACATGAAGCCTCTGTGGGCTAATAAAACAGTATTAATTGTATTGCTAAGGTTGCATTTTAAACATTAAATTATGGATGGCTTGATAGCATCGTGAAAGCCAGCATCTTGACATGACCTAACCATTATCTATGGAAATGGCTAAAATGCCTTTTTGCAACGTACTCTGGTTGATTTAACTCTTTGAGGTGACACTTAACATTAAATTATTTCCTCAGGCAGAGGGAGAGCAGTGGGGGTTTTTCCTTTCCCTTCTTCAGCATCCCTACTTTCTTCCTGAGCTGTTTCTGATCTGCTCCTAACCTCCTCAGCTTACTTTAACCTAGAAATAACAAATGGGGGGGCAGGATAAGCCCAGGTCACACACCATTCCCCACTTTGTCCAGTGCATCTCTGATGGTGCATAAGAGAACCCTGGCAGACACAGGAAACAGTGGCAGCAGCAGATGTGGAACTGCAGGAAAAAGCTCAGAGGAAGCCCCAAAAGAGGGAGGGGGAGTGTGCCCTGGAGGGGTCCCTGCCCAACTCTGCCCCCAGCACAAGCAAAAAATGAGAGAGGGAATGCACCGGCCCCTGTTAATCTAATTAAAGGGGTCAGCCCTAAAGGCCAATTATAACACAGCCAGTGTCAACAGCAATTCTTCCCTTGCTGGCTGGTTTAGGGGCAGGGGGGCAGGGCTGAAGCAGAGCCCTTTGGGGCTGGGAACAGCATCTGTGCTGAGAAGAAAGAGCAGGCAAACAGGAATTTAGTAGCTTTGCTACTATTTTACTATTTATTTTAAGAGATTGGTGGGTTCATCGCTGGAGGTGACCAGTTAAGGAGCAGACAGACATCCCCACATCCCCACTGTGTCAGGCAGTGCCCCGCTCCCCAGTGTGCCCCATTCCGTGTTTTCCCCTGTGTGTCCCACAGCAGGTGAGACACGCTGTCCCTGTGGGCTCTGCGGTGGGATCCTGGCTGGTGCCACTCTCCCATGGCAGCAGTGAGGGTCCCCAGCTGGCACCCCCAGCTGTGCAGGGCAGGGACCCCGCCGTCCCACGGCTGACGTGTCAGACTCGGCAGCTCCGTGTTTGCAGAGCTGCAGCCCCGGCGTGTCCCCGCTGACCCCGGCAGAGCAGCCAGCACGCTGCTCCCACTCCTGGCTCCTGAGCTGCAGGACAGACCCCAAGGGGGGTTTAGGAGAAGCCCTTGGATCACCCCGGGGCTGATGCACACAAGCTGAGGGAGACACTGAACATGCAGGAGAGGGGAATTATACCTTCTGACACCATCCCTCTGGCCCCTGTGCAACACTGCCCTGGATGCAGTGGGGTCCATGGAGATCCCCATGCCCATTTGGATTCATCCCACAAACCATGGGACCTCCTGCCCTGTTTCCTCTCCACTCAGGAAAACATCCACGCACTGTCAGACGTGGAAATGAAATGCAAATCTCTGCTGCCCAAGGATCACGTAGCACACCTGTGCACCACTGCAGCTTGAAAACCCCAGTCATGGCCTCCAAGAATCAGACAAAATAGGTAAAGGGCTAAAGCTCTTGCTCTGGTGACCTTGAGTTTTTATACTAATAAAGCTACTTTATGGGGTTTTTATCATAAGGAAAAAAAAATCCTCTCGTAGGTTGCTGTCCCCTGACAACATTTTGACATCAGAGACCCATCATGCCTCTTGTATTATGGAGTGCTCATTTATCTTAGAAGCCAGTAGCAGCTGCTCATGTTACAAGTGGGAATTTCTTTCCTTTGTTTTCCTGGATGTTGCTCTCCTGAACTTTGGTTCAAGGGTTGATTTAAGTGGATCTGCATTACAGACTGATGAGATATTTCCAATGAGTGAAACAACTAAACGTGGCATGTTTAATGTCTTTGGTGGATCAAGCTCACCACTCATTTCTGGCTACTTCAATGAGCATTGCTTTGTAGAGTTCATAATCTGAGAGCTGGGTTTATGTGGTACAAAGTGTACCCAAGGGAGTTACACTGGTGAAAAATACATATAAGAATCTCATCACATTCTTCACGGCCCCCAAAGACCCCTGTTACAAAGCTGCCCTGGGAAGCCAAAATGTTAAACAAATCAGCCCAGAAAAGAAAAGCCCAGAAGAGATCCTGATTCTGTGGAAGTTCAGGTGTGTCCTTAAGACAGCCCAGCTCTCTTGCATGCCTTACAAAATAGTTTATTAATAGAGCTGTTCTACTTCCCCAGGGAAAACCACCGATCCTTCACTCAACCTGAAATCCTCCATGGAGTGTCTGAGACCGGCAGCCCCATGGTGAACAGCTCAGGAGCTGTAGCTGTTGGGGGTCTGGATGGGGGTCTGGTTTGACTCAGGGAGGATGCCCCATCCAAGACGGTGTTCCTGAGGGGACAGAGCTGGGGACAGCAGTGCTGCCTGAGCTGGTCCATCGTGTGGTCTGTGCAGAGGCTGCCTGGCTGGGCTGGGATGAGCCAGCTGGCCCTTCTGTGCATGGCTGAAGACTGGTCCCTGCCCAGGCCCTTCTGGCCCTGGCAGTTTGGATACACAGAAGCCAGCCAGCTGGCTCCAGGAACACCACCATGGGCTGCAGCACAGCTCCTAAAGGCAAACCAAATGCAACCCAAAGATGCTGAATCCCTCCCTGACCTACATGTTGTTTGGAAGCAAGGGTCAGTTCCTCCAGAGGTAGTGGGAGCTCCTTACCCTGTTCCTGCTGTTGCATCCCAAAGAGAAGAAAGGCAAATCTCTGGCAGAAATTATGGCAGAGCACAGCCTGAGATTCTGCAGGAAGTTTTGGAGTCTGCCCCTTGCTGAGAGGGGGTTGCTGCAATCCTACGTGAACCGTAACACCAAGGCAGTCTGCACAAAGTGCTGAGAAGTGAAACCAGCACTCCCCACCCAGCTCCCTTCCCCGGTTCCCAGGCTGATGAAGACGGCTTGGCTCATCTTTACAGCTGCAGCCTCCTTCTGTTCCCAAGGTCTGCTGGGCCTCCTGGCTTCTTCTTTGTTCTTCAGACCACCAGGACGGAGACACATGCAAACCCAGCCCTTCCCTGGCTCTGCAGAGGTGGTCTCCATCTCCCTTCAAAACAGCCTTACGAATTTACAAGCAATCATGAATTCCTGCTGCTGCTTGCTTTTACTGCACAGGCCTTCTCTGATCTGCTTAGGAATCCCAGCAGATGCCCATCACGGACATGCCCTTTCCAGCTGGCATTTAGTGGGTGCTTCTACTGGTTGCTGGTGGTCTACTAATCTTCTCGTTCCCAACAGATCCTCAGAGAGATGATTTGCCTCTTGGCCTTTTAGCAACAGTTAGTTCATGCCTTTTTACTATCATTTCACCCGATACCTACTCTTCAGGTGGTGGCTTGTAATACCTTTAGGGAAGGTTGGTATTGATGAACATCCGTGTGACTATACATGGATACATACACGTTGTGTGTGCATGTCTTAGTCCACCACTGCTGGCTGGCACACAGCTGGTGACAACCAGAGGACATTGGTCCCATCGATAGGTGACCATTGAGAGATTTAGGAGGTGGGTTTGGAGCAGCATCTGAGAGCTCAGATGCTTCTCTGAAGCCTAGCCAAACCCCTTTGGCCTGGAAACTGAGCTGGGAAGTATAACAAGATTAGGCTGACAAGGGAGATTTATGGCTCATCCTTCTTCCAGCTGGGTCAAAAATGCCGCCTCTCTGAGAGGGCACCGGTGCTTCTGCTCTCAGAGGAGGCCAGGGAAGGGTGGACAGGTGGGGTTTTCTTTCAAGTCAGTGGTTGATTATTAGTCTGGAGGAAGTTCAGCTTGTGCTCCAGGCCCATCTGTAGCTGGGGACATCTGCACCTTGATGACACACTCTGGGGGTGGCACTCACCCTGACCCCAGTGATGAAGGTGACACTTTGAGGGCAGGGGGAGCAGATCCTGGGGACACTGCCCTAGTCCTGCTGCTTGTCCTGGTTCACAAGCTCCTTATAGACACCAGATTTTGCCTCCAGCCTCCAAGGAGTTTCCTTGCTGCTTTGTGCACCATGCTTCCACCTTGGGTGAAGTGGTGATACAACGTGTGGGTCTGCCACTGCTGCTGCTGGCAACTTCCACCCTCTTTCTGTTCCAGATTAAAAATATGGGTTAGCAAAGACCTGACGTTTTAAAAGTAGTTTAGCCAGCCCCCAGCTCCTTCAAACTGACTGCAGCTAGGGCTGCATTGGGTGAGCAGTGCGGATATGAGAGAGATGAAGGCAGTCAGTGACAGGGGACTGGGTAAAGTCATCTCAGCCAGTCCAGCTGGTGCTAGAAAAGGGCACATATCCATGCCCTAAGCCTTCTCAGGACACACTATGGGGCACCTTTCAGGACGTTTGCATCAAGCCACAATTTCTGTCACTCTGAATCAAATCAGACTCCGGGAATTGTGAAGAAGTGAAGAACAAAGCAGAAAATGTCATTATGCTCCTACAAATGTCTCCAGTGCATCCACACTGGCTCACTGGATGATTCAGGTTCTAAGGGACCTTAGGATGTTGTTGTCAGTAGTATGTGTCATTCTGGTCCCACAACACCCAGGGGAGATTGGATGTTTAGGAAACATGCATAGAAAGTAACTAAGTTGGATGAAGGTCTGGAAGGAGAGATGATCCAGTTTGGAAAAGAAATGGCCAAGCAGAGGCACAAGAGAAGGCTAGAGAATTCCTCAGGGATTAGTAACAGGTCATTGTCTTGTATAACAGAGGAATTAGAAGCAATGAACGAAGTCAGAAGCTGGCAGGTTCAACAGCTGGATCCTCCCACTGTCCCACACTGGGGTGTGGGTACAGCTGTACCCCCCTGAGGTGTGATATGGCCAGCTGTGAAGCTCATGGGGTGGCACCAAGCTGACCTTCAAGCTCAGCTGGAGAGGATGGCATGGGCTCACCAAGACTTTCACACATGATGGCTCTTTTAACCCCTGTGTTGAAATCTTTTGGATCCTGTTGTACAATTGTACCAGTGAAATTCATGTTTATTTACAAAACAAGTTAATAACGACTGAAATCAGCAAATGCTGACAGCTGCTATGTATCAGGAGTATCAGCCCATGGCAGTAGTGAGGAAATTCAAGATCCCTTTTCAGTGGTCCCAGAACCCCAGTCCTCATCGCCTTATGTTTTTTTAATTTCACAGTGCCCTGAGAAAGACTGACACTGAAAGCTACTTTTCTGCCACTGTCTGTCTTATAGGGTGAATTTACTGGTGTCCAAAAGCAGCTTTTCCTGGTGGGTGGTGCTGAATTCTCTATTGGCTAGTAAAAGATGAACTCCATGTTGTCAGCTTTATCCAGGTGCTTAATCTTAGGAATGATAGGGGTTGGATGGGCTCAGCCTTGGTTCAGAGACAGAAAGAATGTGCTCAAATTGCATTTAGTGAGGAATGCAGTGGAGAATTCCCTCATTTTGTACAAATTCTCCTTTTGGGCTTTGCAAGCGTTTTCTCTTCCCCCATTAACTGGCTGGCACAAGCTGCTCATCACCTGCTCTCCTTGTCAGGGCTGGCACTGCCATGACTTACAGTGCAATGCTTTATCACCACAACAGCACCTGAATCACTGATAATTCACTTTTATAGTGTGCTGTGGGAGGAGGAAGCTTTTCTCCTTAAAAACCAATCGTTTCTCTTCATAAGCGTACCAAGCAGGAGCTTGAGGGAGTGGAGCTCACACATCCTGGTGTGGGACGAGCTCATGCCAGTGTCATCCCAATTCTGGTGGCTGGAACACAAATCATAGAATCACAGAATCATAGAATGGTTTGGGTTAGAAGGGACCTTACATATCATCTAACTGCAATCCCCCTGTCACAGGAAAGGACACCTTCCACTAGACCAGGCTGCTCAAAGTCCCACCCAACCTGGCCTTGAAAGCTGGGGCAGCCACAACATTTACTAAGTTTTTACCAAGTTTTTTTTACAGAATTATTTAAATTTCTCATCACAGTGGGTTTTCAGTCTCTCCTTTCAGCCTTCAGCAGGGAGACAGAGAGATACGAGGCAAAAAAGACCTTTTTTTTTAACCATTCTGGATTCTGCACGTGTTTTGCCCAACCCCTTTTATTTTGCTTCTCGGATTTTTTTCCTTTTCTTTCTCTTTCCTTATTGTTTATTTTTTATTATCTCTTACTAAAGCAAAGCAGTCAAACTGCTATGGAATTACGTTTTATTCCCTGTAAGAATCATCCCACAAACTCTAGCAGCCTGATTCTAACAATTTTCAAAGAAACGTTTTTAATTTTTCCGCTTGGGGCAGCTTTCCACTTCACGACGTGTTTCCCTTCCTGATTTCTCAATGGGATTTTTTTTTCCAAACAGCGCTTAAAATCAAAAGCGCCTCTTTTGTCTCCAAACAGCATTTTTGAAATTATTGACTCATGGAGAATCTCCCAACTTTTGGCTTCCACGGCACAGTGAGAAGGAGCATTTGAAGTTTTGAATTTGCTGTCGGCCGGCAAAGCCGGGTGTGTGAGCAGCTGCAGCCATTGAGAGCCTCTTCAGCAGCTGTGAGCAAGAGCTCCCAGTCAGCTCTGTCCACATCTGCCACCACACAGGAGTGGGTTTTTTTGCCACTTAAAGGAAGTTTTAATATTCTTGCGTGTCCTGCAGATTGTCCTCATCTGGGTGCAGCAGCTCTCGTGGCCAGACCAGGCCTTCTGCAGGTGGATGGGAGCTGCCTGAGCTCCCTGAGCCTCCTTCCCTGGGTGCAAGGAGATGCTGGTGACTCCACCAAATGTCCCTCTGGCCAAAGGACCAGTTGGTGGGGCAGATGGTCCCTATGCACCTGAGGGCCTCCACGTGCCACACAGGGCTGAAGCCCAGCAGAAGGGAGATGGGAAGCTCAGCTGTGGAGGGGCAGCACTGCTGTATCTGAGCAGCTTGAAGCATCCATGGCTCTTTGCTATTTCTTTCCCTCCTTCTTTATCTCAAATAATTTGCTTCCTTTTTCTCCCTTTCTTTCTCTTTCTCTTTCTCCCTTGCTTTGCTTCTTTCAATTTCTCTTTTAATTTATTCTCTTTATGAATTTATTTAATTAATGTTTATGTTAATTATTATTTTATTTAAATAATTAATTTAATTAAATATATTTAATTATATCAATTTTAGTTCATTATATTTAATTTATCTCTTATTAATTTGTTAATTTATCTCTTTTTCTCCTCTTTTAATTTATTTCTTTCTCTTTTTATCTTTCTTTTTTTTATCTTCCTATTTTTATCTTTCTATTTTTCTTTTCCTTTATTTTTCTCTTTCATTTTTTTGTTATTTTTCTCTGTATATTTTTCCTTTTCTCTTTATTTTTTTTAAACTTTTCTTCCTCTTTTCCTCTTCCTTTTTCTCTTTAGCTCTTTCTCTTTTTATCTTCTCCTTTTTGTTCTTTCTTTGTGTGCCTCTCTCATCTCCTTTTCCCTCCCTTTCCCACTATTTTTTAATTTATCTTCCTTCCCCCTTCTTTCTCTACCCCCCTAACCCCCTTTGCCTGTATTCCCGAGCAGCCATTCCCTGAGGCACGGTGGTGCTGTGGACAGACCCTGGGCCAGCAGTGCCTCAGAGCTCATTTACGAGCAGCAGGGTGCTTTAATCGAGGATTTCCCACCACCAGCCAGACTTCCATCCTTGTGGGAGTACAAGGAGAGCACTGACATGAGAAGGAGGAAATTACCCTGGGGGCTCAACCACCTCTCTGTTTGTCACCTTCCTGGAAGACTGACCTTGTCCCAGGGCAAACCCCCTTCCCACCACTCTGGCACTGGGGGGGATTGCCTGGGGACCATCCCTACCATCAGCCCTCGCTCTGGCTGGACGTGCTTCGGACTGGTGAGGTGCACACGAGCATCTGCATCCTTCAGCGATGGCTCGGAAGGTGGCTGGCAGACTAATTTAATATAGCTCGGTCTCAGTTCTTTTAATTATGTCTTTATAGTCTTTTAATTAGCCAGAATCCTACTAATTTAAACCACTCTTGTTCCGAGAGACTTCTGCTGAGCAGCTGTTCTCACTCAGAGCTTTCTCTGGGTTAGGAAGAGGAGCCTGGGACGTTTGCTTCCCCCCTTCAGGCTGTTTTTCTTATTTTGCTGCATCAGCAAAAGGTTGCAGAATAGAAATGGTTCCTCTGAGATAGGGGAACGTGACTTACAAACCATTATTTGTGTCTGGAACCTGTTTACAAGGTTCAGACAATAAAGAAAACCAAACCCATGGTGTTTCCTTTTGCATATGATCCTGCTCCAGTTTTCCTTCAAACAAGGCAGGAATTGGAAACTTCAAGGACTAGAATGACAAGCTCATCTGAGAGGCAGGGCTCATCCAAAATAAGAAAGGTCCTGGCAGCCAGGCTCACTTCCAGGGAAAGCAATTGGAAGGAGGTCTTCAGGAATTGCTGTTTTATTCCTGTTGCATGCCAGACTGCTGGCTGCAAACCAGGCCTGTCCTAGGGGTTGTACAGTCCTGACAAAAAAAATGGGGTTCCCTGGTGCACAGAACAAATTAAGATCCCAGCCCAGAGGTTCACAGGGGATGCACGAGCTTCCTCAGCTCCCTCTCCCAAAAGGGTTTGAGCTCAGGTGTCCTCTGGAGGTGGCGCTGACTCCTCCTTGTCACTGACCTCTAGGGGAAAAGAAACAGGATTTGCAAAAAATGCAGCTTTCTAAATCACCATCAGCTGGTGCTCCAACCAGTGCTGGAAATTGCAGGGCTTGGGACCTCGGGGTTTCTCCTTGGCTTCTGGCAGCACCCATCACCCCCCAGGGCTCAGCTCCGCTCTTGGAAAACATGGGGTGTTGTCCAGCTTCAGATTTTAACAGGGAGAGAAAAAAAAAAAAAAAGAAAAAAAGAAGGAAAGGCTGTGCAACAGCTGTGAGGGATTATCAGTGTGTATCATGCTGCCCTGCTCTGCAAGAATAAAGTATGCTTTAAAGTTCAGGATAGGCATTATTGACTGTGTTTAATTGCTTATGTCCCATCCTTGGCAGGGGCTTGCAGCGTGCCAGGAGTAATGCAAACACTCACAGAGGACAATCCCTGCTAAGAAATCAAAGTGCAAGGCGAGAGGCGGCAAGAGGGAGCCAGCCTGTTTTAATTCTTTAATAATTCCTCCAAAACATTAGCCTTCCAAAAACAAATACTGCTGATGGTCCAGGGAGTTGAAATCCATCACAGCAAGGCAAGCAGACAGCCTCGCTCTTGCTGCAAGTCAGGAGGGAGGCGGGAAGAAGAGGAAAAGCCGAGGGGGAAAAGCGTCACCGTAGTGTGGCTCATTATCATGCCCGTTCTGGCTGTTGTCTGAGTTTATAATCCGGGCTCCGTGGTACCGTAAGAGCTCATTAATTTGGAGCCTGCGCTGGTGAGTGAAACACAATTAAGAACAATCAGAGAAATGCCATCGCGAAAAAATACACTTCGTGGGTTTCTTTTCAAAGTTACAGTATGGCTGTAATTGTTTGTGGTATGAATCCGTGGTGCTCCTCCAAACAGGCTGTGGTCACTCTGGCAGAAAAGAGGAGCCCTTTGTAGTAGGAGTGCTGGCTCCGAGTGCCGCCGCCGCCAGCGCTCGGCTGCTGCTGCCGCCGGGGTTTTACGATTAGGAGGAGGTTTAGCAAAGTGCAGATAAGGACCAGGCTGGGTTTTGCACACAAGAAAAATAACTGACCTGTGCAGCTCGGTGCCAGCTGTTGTGGGGGTTACAGGCTACGGCTGGGCCTATGTATAGGTAAAATTTATGGGCGATAAGAGCACAGCAGTGGCTCCTGAACATACTGGCCTGGACGCAGAGCTGGCGTGTGACATCTTTAAACGGGTGCTTGTTGGTTGTTAACTCGATGGATGAGACACTTTCGTGTGTTATACCTTTCCCTGAGCAGCCCCTACCTGTCACAGAAGCGATGGGGTGTTTATCTACGAAAAATGAGTATCCAGACCCAGGTCTGAGGGTGTGTGTGGGGGAGCTGAGCAGCTGGTGCTTTGCTGTGTGGCTAACAGCAAACACACCAGGAGGGGTAGTGGGAAAGGGAACAGACCTCCCTTCCCTCAACCTCCCCGTGAGCCCACTGCTGTGTACACAAGGAAGCAGCCCAGATCGTAAATCCGGGGGACAGAGAGGTGGAAAACACTACTCAAAAAATTTCCACTGACCCTCTTTTTCTAGGGGTGATTACTTCTTTGACTAAGTGTCTGTTCCCTTGCCAAAACAGCTGGGAAACCAGATACTTCATGCTGCAGTACAACTAATTCCTGTTTGCTGATGCTGGGATGCTTTTTGGGAGACTTTTTTTTTTTTTTTTTTTTTCCCCAGTTTTCAACTGATTTCAGACAAAGGACGATTAAATCTAATTTTCCATTGAGGGATGGGAAAGAATATATTTCTGATTATGCGAAAGACTTTTAAAGCTGTATGAGAGGACTTGTCACTCTGAGAAATATGTGCTCTGTGAGGGGAGCTCCACTGAAGGTTGCTGAGCACTAGGCTGAAGGAGGGATATTCCTTATCTTACAGCATGGCTGGGAGTAAAACACATGCAAGCCTATGACTGTGTGTTCTATATTAGATAAAACACAAGCTTCTCTGTTCATCCAGGATAAAGTTTGGTGGAAGCAGGTGCTACGAGCAGCCTCAGCTCTTTGGTGCCCACCAAGGCTGGGATTTTCAGAGGGGCCAAGGACAGTGAGATGCCCATGAAGAAGCAGATGCCTGCCTCATATTGACCTCTCTGCTTGCAAAGGTGCTTCTTTTTCCTTGGGTGGGCCGAATTTTGCCAGCTGCTGTCACCAGCTAAGTTTTACAGCCTTTGCTGAAGCTTGAGGTGGCCGAGGAGGTGGCAACACAAGCACCCTGCCAAGCAGAGGCTGGAAAGATTCACACCTCCATGATGGTGTTGTGTTTTCTCAGGTCTTTTGCTGGTGCATCCTTCAAATTCCTTGCAAAAGTGTGAGTCTGCCTGCAGGAGGGAAATATGTGAAAAGGGATTTAACTGGTTGACACCCATTAACTGTCCCAAGGTGTTGGCCAAATGCCTCAGAGAAAATTCCTATTATTATTATTCCTATTATTATTATTCCTATTATTATTATTCCTATTATTAATAATATTTTCTATGTTGTGGTAGTGTCTGAAGTGTAAGACCACCAGCATCCAGCATGGTCTAGATCTATAAAAAATCAGGGACATTACAACCTTAAAACCAAACCTAAGGCTTTGGTAGGGGTTTCTCAAAGCCAACTTGAAAAACAGCTGAGCAAACCTTCTCCCAGCCAGAATCAAAGCCCCTTCCTCAGCTGGCCACTAACTTTTTATTGCCTTTATTTGCATTTCTTTCCCACATCAGGCATCCCCAGGGTGCCCAGTGTTTCTTGCTGCAACCTGTAGAGGGAACTGTGCAATATAGCAAAAACGGTCCAAAATGGTCTAGTGTGTCCCTTTCCAGGAAAGGGTGTTCCTCACCCATCCCCTCCATCCTTAGGCAGACCTCACTTTTTCCGCTCACATCATTTGGTCTCAGGTGGGTTGGTGTAGGACAGGATTTCCCAGGCAAGGCAAGGTGAACAAACACAGGCCAGCTGTGGGCAGCAGCCAGCAGATGCAAACCACCATGCAATTCTGTTTTCTTTTCTTCCATTTTTTTTTTTTTTTTTAAGTTAAAACCAGCTAGTTGGTGGAATTTGTCCATTATTGTGACTCATGGTGTCTCCTTTTTTGGGGAGTAACAAGTTAGGAAAGGACTGTTTCAACCCAGGACAGAAATGTCCAGACTTTCCGGGCCCCCAGCCAAGGGTGAGCAGAGCCCAGTGATTCTGGAGAGAGCACTGGGCTCAGTCCTACAGCTGTGGTTTGGGTCCTGCTTTATTATCACTCATGACACTGAAATAAAATGACTCAGGAGGCCGTGGAGCCAGACAAGCTTTCCATGCCCCATGGCAAAGCAAGCCCACTCCCACTCACCTCCACCCAGCGCTGTGCTGTCCTTGCTGGAGGTGACATCTCAAGACCACTCAGCAAAAGCCTGGCAAAATAAAAAGCCACCCTGTCCATGCAGAAGTGCCCATGTCTGCCCAGCACAGAGCTCAGGGTGTCTTGCTCCTCCTGCCCATCGAGGCAAAGGGCCAGGCAGACCTTCTTAGTCATCACTAGCTCTGCAGATATTTTCTGATTGCATGAGGTGTCAATTTTGTCAAACTTCGGTTTTGCTGATGTGGCAAGGCACAGCCTGACTCAAAGCCTCTTGAAAGCAGCAAAGATCTGGCTGAGGCTGGAAAAGCCAGTGGTTTGGATCTACTCGTCTACTGATACTGATGATATGGAGGAAATGAGACCCAAGTTGGAAGTGACTGATGCTGAGGTCTGCAGATGCCCAAACCCTCCCCTGGGATTTCTCCCCTGGAGAAGTTTCTGTGTGTCCAGAACATGCAAATCTCCTTGGAATGGGATAATATGTGGTGGGTATATATCCCCTAGCCTGAAACCGAATTTTTCTTTGTTCTCCTGGGAAAAAAAAATCAAATAAAATGGCGACAAAAGACAAACCAGGGAAACACTCCCCCACCCCCCCACCCTCCCCCCAGATATTTATTTGGTCATGCCTACAAGATTAAAAAAGAAGTCAACTAGGTTTTAAGACCTGCAGCTTTCAACGTTTCTTAGATGACTGCAGCCTTGAGCACCCTGGGTTCTCCCTCTGACCTACAAGATAGAGCAATGCAGAGTCCCCCCCCTTTTGAATGTTTATTTTTAATTTTTTTTCCTAAGCCAATTCAGCTGTAAAGGTAAGGAACAAATCACCACACCCTTGCTGAGATTTTTAACGTTACTCATCAGCCCCATCCCTGCCTGTGCAGTGGAGACAAAAGCCCACCCTGTGCCGTGATGGCACCACCCTCTTTCACAAGGACCTTTTCCAGACCTCCACCCCATCCCATGGGTAGTGATGGTCCTTTGGCCAGGTTGGATTGGGCCCTGAGCAACCTGGTCTAGTGGAAGGCGTCCCTGCCCATGGCAAGGGGCTGGAACTACATGATCTTTAAGGTCCTTCCAACCCAAACCATTCCAAGATTCTACTGTTCCTTCCCATTTCGCATGGGACCCTCGTGGTGGTGGGACACAGTCTGACTTTGGCAAGTGAATCACAGCCAACCACACACTAATAAGAGACTTCACAGACTGTGGTGATGACTTTTATCCGGCCCATTTTCAGGGCAGAGGCAGGGGTGAAGTGTCGATCTTTCCTCCTGCTCTTTACCTCTCCGGAGGGAGCAGCAACCCTCGCTGGCATTAAAGACGACTGAGAGAAAGGGCAAGAATATAGGCCAGACTTTATATAATTATATAGGGAGGAAAACTGGGATGTCTCTTTGTAGAGGCTGGGAATGTTCCACTGGAAAACTAGGTTAGACTGAAAAAAAGAAAGAGCCTCTGTAACCCAGAAATAGCTGGGAGGTTTAAGTATAATTTTCCAGCCCTGTGTTATTATGGTGCTAATTCAGGTCTGAGGAATAAATGTAGGTAAAGGTCTCTCAAGGTCAAGAGGAGAAACAAATTATACTTACAGATTCCTTTTCATAAAAAAATCGCTTCTGCTGGTTGAACAATTTCCATTCACATGGGGTTGGTCACCCTCACTCCATGTGTGGGTAATATTAAAATTGATAGATTTATTAATTAATAAATTTAGAAATAAGGCCATTTTTTGAGTTGTGTGGAGCACATCCTTTTAACTGGAAGGTGAATTTTGGGAGCAAGCAGAGCCTGGAGGTCCCTCACATGCCCCAGGAGCTGAGATGGAGGCAAGTGCTTCTGCCAGCAGAGAGCTAGAAGGAGGGATGGGTGGGTGACGCACTGCCAGAGAAGAGATGTGATTTCAGCCTTCATCCCTGCAGCCTTCCCTTAGGCAGCAAGCAATGGCATGGCTAAGGCTGAGCCAACTGCCTCAGGAAACCCAGAACAAGTTCACTGCAATGGTTACTGCTCCCTGAATTTACATTTGTTTTTTATTTGTGTGAGGCTAATTAAGATTATCTCCCTTTCTGGACGACCACCATGCAAGATGCTGCACAAGAAGGTGTGCCTAAGAGGGAACAACATCAAAACCACATCAGCTCTCATCATTTCACAAAACTTCGCTTTTTGCTGAGAGCAAAGCGGCTGGAGCTGCCAATATCTCTGCCCTGTCGTGGAGGGAGATTGCTGAGAGATGTCAGTGATGCAAGGAAGGAGGAAGAAGTGACTGCAACCATTTTTCCTGGAAAGCAAGACATTTCCCTTCCCCATCTGAAATGTCTGTACCTAAACAAGTTCTGGGAAGCTGGGCAAAGTAAAATGACCTGGTTATGCTTACATCACAACCAAGAACCCAGAGCCTTGTTGCTTTGGCATCTTCCAACCCTTCACTTTGTGTAAGCTCCCAAGCAGAGGGTGCATCTGTGGGGAACGATCACCAGCAACTGGTCTTGTTTCAAATGAATGACCACTTGCCACCTCAGGACAGTGGTTGGATACCTGGTAGCAGCTTCATCATGCAGACACCCTGAAGCCCAAGAACTGATGTCCAGATCTGAGAGGAGAAGGAAAATTCATGGCTCTAAAGTTCAGGGCAGAAAAATGAAATGCTAGAAATGGCTGAAACAGATATGAGGAATTTGGGGTTTTGACCAATTTGATCTGGGCTTTCTCCTTTCTTAACTGTCAGGCTTTCACTGAGACTTGGTTTCTTTACAACATACAGCCTGTGCAATGCCCAGCCCTCCAAGGGGCAGACAGAGTGCCTGGTGTGATGGGGTTGATGAGGATTTGGGAGAGGACCAAGGGCAGGAGGGAGGGCACTGGTGTTACAGCTCAGCCACGCTGCACAGAGCCAGAGGGATGCAGCCTCCTGCAGCCATGCACAGGATCACTTGGATTTTAATTGCTTTTCTTCTTGGACTCTTTCTCCTGAATGTGGTTTCAGCAGCCCTGCCAAGTCCAACGATCTGCCCAGCCAAGGCTGCAGGCTGAAAAAGGGTAAATAGTCCCGAGCAGCACTTCTCACTTACAACTGTTTCTGGAAGCCAAAACTCTGTCCCTTCTGGTTTTTATTCCCAAAGAGATGACAGGTGGTAACTCTTCTCTTTTGCTGTGTTTTCCTGAGATGAGTTTAAATCCAAGCCCTGTAGACTTTTAAACAGGAGAAATCAGGCCTTGCTCTTTACAACTGATCACCTCTAAATACATCAAGATGACATTTCTTTGGCAAACCTGGGCAAGGCTTGGGCGAGATATGGGATGGGTAAGAAACTAAATTCTTAGAAATCCAACACCAGGTTGGATGGGGCTTCGAGCAACCTGGTCTAGTGGAAGGTATCCCTGCCCATGGCAGCAGGATTGGAACGAGAGGATTTTTAAGGTCCCTTCCAACCCAAACCAGCCCATGATTCCACAATCTACAAAATCTCAGCTTTTGAAGGAAAGCCCCTAAAACTCCAGACCTCAGAGCAGGATTTTCATTCTGCCATTTACACTGTAGGTTTTTAAAGGCCAAAAGTGATTTAAAGGCCAACCAAGATCTGCCCTGGCTGGTGCAGAATGCATCAGGTGGCACGATGTGACATGTGAAATGAAATGAAATCAGAAATACCAGCAAGGTCAGCTGTCACTGTGGGGCAAAAATAGCCAGTCTTGGGGAATTTCATTATATTTTACTCTTCTGCATCATCCCACTCTGGCATAGGAGACAGGGATGGTGTGTATGGAGAGTTTAATGAACAGCTTTGCTTGACTTGGAAGGTGAGTCTCTCAGCTGAAGCAAAGTCGTGGCTATTTTATCATTTGGGAGCAGTACAGCTGCAACCTCAGGCCAGCAGCTGTGCTCCTGTGCATTTTGGAGCCCAGAGAAAATGGGAGATAGAGGTTGCTTTTGATCTGACTGGACTGGGGTTTTATTGCAAAGTCCCTCCGTTTATAATTTACTGCAGTTTTCAGTTGGACAAGGATGCGAATTGGGGGGGAAAGGACCAACACAGCTCGTGGGGGAGGGACTGGTCATTTTGAAAGCTGTGTCTTGGAGCTGATATGACCGTCTGCTAGGTCAGACAAGAAAGAGAGACTATTACTCTCCCCCCACCCCACTCCTTCACAAGATACAGCCATGCCCGAAATTGCTCATTATCAGAGACCTGTCCAGAAACCCTTCCTTATCTCTTGGCTAATCATGCCTGGATGAGGCCAAACTGGAGCTTGCTTCATCTCACAAAGGACTAAACAAACATTCTGGCTCCCGGTGATGCAACTCCAAGTTGATTTTTCCAGTTACTCAACTTCTCTCTCCCTACGTACAATGTGCTGAACTTTGAAATAAATGCCTCTCTCAGCGATTTCAGCAATTTATGTCAAGAAAATCTGGATGCATCAAAGTGAGACATAATATTTTCTGACACAGCACAGGAATAAAGCTGCAGCAGTACATGTAGCTCCTGAGCCTGAGTCTCGGCTCTGCCACTGCCAAGGTCTATGGCCAAGGGCAAGGTAGTTGAACTGCCTGTTCCTCAGTTTCCCTGCTGCTGAAAAGGAGATTGTGGCATTTATCCCAAGCAAAGAAAGTGGGATGATATCATAGAGTATACCTGTAACAGTGGTGGAAGCTGTCTGTGAAGGAAAGGAAATGGGGACTCTGCTGTCTCAGCAGAGAGGATGTTTTTTATTTTCAATTTGTGCTAAGAAATATAGCATGTAAAGATGTGTTGCTGATTATTCCTAAGAATCAGCAACATACATTGCATTCAAAGAGCCTCTTCCATATGCTATTTCTGTTCTCTTGGCTCCTTCCCACCGTGGGTCACAACCTCCTGTCTCTTACGACTGCATCGATGCTCCTTTCCTACACAGGCTCCCCCTTCCCCACCCAAAATGTCTGTACAGAATTGCAGGGAGCTCAGAGGGCTCAGCCCCCCAGGAGATGGAGTGCCCAAGAGATGGGAGTTGAGACCATGCGGATATTCACGAGAGCAGCTCCCAGCTTGAGGAATCAGACCCAAAGCTCCTATTTTTATGCAAACAGCCTTGCTAATGAGAGACAGCTCTCCCTCCAAAACCCTTGATGAGAATCCTGGGAGACTACAGGGTATGGAATTGGGAGCATCCTTGTGATTTATCTAAAAGAGAGGAAAATGCAGGAACTTTACAGTGTCTTGAGGTGCCTTTTTTTCACTCCACGAAGCCTAGGGTTGATGAGCAGATCTTTGGGGGTTGTATAACCTGTCCATGACTCTGTTTACAGTGGGGCACAAAAATATCCAGCTTTGGCCACGAGATGCCCTATGGAAAAGGTGGTGGATTGTCTCACTGCTGTTCCCCATCTGGGAGGGGCACCTTGAGAACTCTGGGGTTGCCACTCCCTCTGTCCACTGAGCACCACCTTGGAGAGGCTCAGACCTGGGCTGGGGAGCTGCCACCCACAAAAGCCTGAGTATCCACTACCCTAAAGAGAGAAAGGCTCAGCCTGAGACACCCTAGTTGAAAAACTAAGTCTTTGGTGAGATCCTGGAAGAGGAATTATTTCCCTTTGCACTTTTCCACAGCACTTTATAAAGCCCTATTTAAGACAATCTGCCTTTTAACCCTTTTATCTTCACAACAACCTGACAGCACAGGGATGTAATATTTCTTTACTGATGTACAGATGGGAAGGCTGAAGTGTAAAACCCCCAAATAATTACCTCCATCGCATTCACACAGATGGTCTGTGGCAGAGCAGAGACCTCACACAGCCCTCACCAAGTCTTTGGTTACTGTTCAGTGGAGTAAAATATTGTTCTGGAAGGCAAAATAATATGACTTTTGGCTTCCCATGCTCTCTGTTGCACTATTCGGGTGACATGTTCCAGGTGGGGTGAGGCCTCTTTTGGTCCTTTGCCCAAGGCAAGGTTCTTGTGGTGTCCTCCAGCCTGGGGGGTGTTTTGCTTTCTCCTTTCTCTTCAGAGCCACGAGGGAAATGCTCACATGGAGGTTTTCTCCCCGGGTCCAGCTCCATCCTAGACATCTCTCCCGAGCACTGCCAGGAGAGTGGCACTTGTGCTTTTGGCTCCTGGAGCTCAGCTGCAAGTCGGAGGTGCTGATCGGAGCTGAAGTGACCTCACCCAACCCAAGCTGGCACATCCACGGCCTCATCCAGCATCTGTAGACTCATGGACGCACTTCCTCACAGCCCAGAAACCTCCATCCCTCCTGCTCTGCTCCTCTGCCTGCTCCTGTAACCATCAAAGGAGATTCTGAGCCTTTTTTGTAACTCACAGAAATATTTTTCTTAAAGTGGAGCTCTGAGCTCAAAGGCAATGCTTAACCTGAAAGGTTTAGGGCAGGCTTGTCCTTTCCCTCTGCTTTTCCTGGGTATTCTCAGGTTTTGGCTGGATTGCGTCCACCTCTGGACCCGTTTTCTCTCTCTCCCGCTCTGAATTCACCTTAAGTAAACAGATATATATGTGTATTAAAATTCAAACTATATAGCTGTATGTGTGGCAGGGTGTCTCTTGCTGCCAGTGTCAGTGCAGTTATCAGAACATTGATAAGAATTCCTTATGTATATGTATACATATATAAAATGTATATATGCAGAAAGCACACCTGAGCTGATGTGAAGCCACACAATCTGAGGTGAATGAGCACCAAACCCCAGGGACAGAGATGACAATGTCCAGGAACCAGCATGTGAATCTCAGCTTTCCTTGAATAACAGAGAGGGATGGTGGGACACCTTGGGCTGGTGTTTTATCCGTACTTTTTCCTGGGAGGAACCCCCCTGCAGATGCACCTGTACAGAGACTACAGTGCTTGGGTGGGATATCACTGGGCAGTCAGCAGGAGACTTCAGAAAAAACACCAACAAACAAAATGTACCCTTCCCAAAAATCCTTCAAAAATTAATCCTGCCTGGAGTGAGAGATGATTTAAAATCACACTGAGGTTTGCTGGTGGATGCCAGGAATAATATGCACCAGTTTCAAGGTCTGCCTATGAGTCACCCCAGAGTTAGCAGCATCCCAAAATGCCTTCGAACCCCAGGGTTAAAGTGACTTGTCCACCAGGAATAATCAAAGGGAATTTGGTGAGGAATTTTGTTCCTGAGGGCATTCCGTTGGTATTTCACTGGATCCAGCTGATGGCTCTGCTTTTCCTGCCTGAGATACCTTTATGCTAGCACTCAGAGCCAGTCCTGCAGCCAGGGTGTAAATTGCAGCCCACAGCGTGGAGACAACCCTGTGTGCTCTCCCGGGCTCAGGCTGTTCACAGGGAGCCCTGGCTGCAGGTGACATCCCAACCTGGCTTTAGCCAAAAGCTGCTGGATGCCAGAGTCCCTGGGGTTTAAGAGAAGCAGGGCTCTAACCTGCTGTTGTCATTTCTGCCTTGGTACCAGAGC
>NW_020956518.1:217384-234165 GCF_003031625.1 Empidonax traillii
CCACAGCGTGGAGACAACCCTGTGTGCTCTCCCGGGCTCAGGCTGTTCACAGGGAGCCCTGGCTGCAGGTGACATCCCAACCTGGCTTTAGCCAAAAGCTGCTGGATGCCAGAGTCCCTGGGGTTTAAGAGAAGCAGGGCTCTAACCTGCTGTTGTCATTTCTGCCTTGGTACCAGAGCATCCAGGATCCCCTCGGCACTGCCTTGTCTACCGTGTTCCCCATGATAGTGCCAGAAGGAGCAGAGGGTCACCAAGGGAAGGATTAGGATGCAAGGAAAGGAAGGAGAAGATTTGGGATACAGCACATGTATGGGTTTGGATAACTCCTTCCTTCCTCACCTTGTAGGGAAGGAGTCCTTGTCCCTGTCTCCCAGCCCTCAGGGATGCTGCCTGTCCCCACCCTGGAGGAAAGCCTGGCTGTAGCCAAATCAACAACACATATTCGAGCTCTGTGTAAATTGTTTCAGGCAGACAGGGGCTTCTGCACCTCTCCTGGCTGCTGCTCAGAGGTCACGAGGGACCAGCCACGTGTCCAGAGGTGTCATGGGGAGTGTGCAAAGTGCTGCCCAAATCCAGCAGGAGTAGAGCCCTGCATCACCCCTGCCCAGCAGCCTGAGCCCTGAGATATAAGCCAGGGCTCCTGTGAAATACCCAGGAACTAGCAGGGCATGATGAGGGTTTCTAGAGCAGTAGGACACCAACAGGACACATCCTCAGCCAGTTTAGCCTTGTCAAGCTCCCTAGGCTCAAGCTGTTGAGCTGCTTCTCCTCCACTGACTTTCAGACCTTCCATAAGATTAAACAACCCCCGGAGCAACTACGCTCCTCTCTTCTTCTCCCCAGCACCGGTTTTAGGCTTCCCAAACCCCATACTATAAATTCATGCAGATAGAGAGAGTCTTCAGAGGCAAAGTGCAGCTGTAGACCTGAAGTGACCCACAGCTGTGAGCACTTGGATGAGCCCCATCAAAAATAGAAAGGATTGGCTTGTAAAGGCAAAACCTGACCTGTAGCAGCAACATGGAACAGGAATTTCTCCAGAGGTCAGGAGGAGCTGGCTGTTGTGATTTTTACCTCTTCATCTGTCAGTATCATATTCTTGGGAGGACTTATAATGAAGAATCTGAACTGTTTGAATACAGAGCTGGAATGAAATGATGATTTCCCTCAAGGTCTTCCCATCACAGCTTCAGAGAAAGCCCTGATTCCCCAGGTCAGACCTGACTGGACACCACAGTGTTCTCTTGATGTGGATATCTCTGTCTGGCAGTGCCCACTCCAAGATGCTTCTGCTTTCAGAGGGGGCAGGCAGTCCTATTCATGACCAGGACTGAGGAAGGACCTGGAAGACAAATGCAGGAGCTCTCTTGGCCCTCTTCTAGATCAGGTATGACAGCAGCATCATGCTCTAGAGTTTGTCCAGGCCTTAAAAACTGGAGCTCTGTTCACTTGAAATATGAGAAGGGAAACTCTGGAGGGCAAATATGCAGCGTGGTTCTCACACTCACCAGCACATCCACACAGCCTGCTTAATTCAAATCCGATTTTATAGTGAATCAAAGCAGAAAATCCAGGTAGAAGAATTGCTTTGATACTCCTTTCTGAACCCAGACATGTTTGTGGCTCATGTTGCTCCTTTGTGCTGTCTCAGCCTGGCTTCACCTTCACCACTTGAGGCCAAAACTTTGGGGTCTGCTCCTGTGGCCTGGCAGTGGTTCCCATCCAAAGAAGCATCCTAATGGCTCTATGGACATGAGTAAAATATACAATCCAGCTAATAGAGTCCAGGACACACATGAAAAATCACGATGCCCTGTAGCACTTGGCAGTGCTCGGCACACAGGTGCTCTGGACCAGAGCCCTGGGCAGAAACCTCAGCAAGGAAGGGTGGCATTTCAACAGGAGCATTTCAGGGAGCGCTTCCCTTCAGCTTCCTCTCTGCAGAAAGTGGATCTGGTTCATCTGAGGCACCCCAGCCACATGTGTTGGCTGCTTTACAGCAGCCAGGGAGATTAAATCCAGCTCTTCCTGTGCTAGAAGTGCAGGCCCTTTATTATCCACGTGAAACCTGACTTCCTTCAGTGGACACACTGCAGGGCTTGTGGCACACAGACGAGGTGTCTGGAGTCCATCCAGGTTGTGGCTGCTTTTTGCACACACAGATACACCATCCAAAAGTCACCAGAATCTTCCCACCATCTGACTCCTGCCGGTCTCCTCCCTGAATTTCAGCATTCCCAACAGGACTCCTGTGAATTCTGTTATGAGGAAACTTTACGTAAAGAGCTGTTACCCAATCCAAAATATTCTTGGGTTGAAGAAGTGACATCCAATTAGACCCAGCAATATTAATCAGCCTGAGTGTGGCAGCATCTTCAGCAATGCTGCCACTGCCACTTCTCTTTATGGAGTCCTTTGGGTGGGATTTTTCTCTGTGTGCATTTCCAGTGTCAGTGCATGTATTTTGAAACCACAACAGTTTGTTCCTGAGAACAGATGGTGACTGGGGGCTATTTCAAGCCAGCTGTGAGAGGAGCCTGGCCAGAGTCTCAACTGCTGGGGCAGAGTCTTCCATCTGCAGGTTCTGTGTCCTTTCCCTCATCATCTGGTGAGGAAGACACATGTCTGCTAGAAAATAAAGGTAAAATAAAGACCTCCCCTGCAACTAATGGGAGGTTTCCTTGCCCATGGCAGGGGGGTGGAACTAGATGAACTTTAAGGTCCTCTCCAACACAAACCATCCTATGATTCTATGGTGTTAAAGGAGAATGCTATGTGGTTAAAGATTTAAGGGAAAACCCTGGGCATGGAAAGTGCAGGGTTTACCAGGATCCCATGGAGCACACAGCAGAAAATCCTTCCCCCCCCATGCATACAAATAAACTCTCCTCCTTGTCAAGACCTCAATCCACTGTTATTGGGACTTTTATTGGTCTGGAAGCAAACCTTGCTTAGGTACAGAGCAAGATCCTGGGCCATGATGTCCAGATGCCAAAGTGGGGTTCTGGGGGACCAAAGGTTGCGGTGGGGTCTCTTGTGCTTGAATCCTACCTGAGGAGTGACAAGTGGATCTCTTGTGGGGTGTGAGAGCAGAAGGAAAGTCCCTTGCACGAAGGAACCAGCTCATCACAGCCCACAGCACCACCTCATACTAACAGCATGACCTTGATTACTGTCCCTTGCCTCCTCACTCCCCCCAGTCCTCCCACATGCCAATGCCACGATTCCTCTCTGCCTGGATCCATCGCTGCTGTGAGCATCTCCATAAGGAGTCCAGCATTCCAATCAACATTGATGGATGTAGAAAGAGACAGGTCCCTGCAGACAGCATTTCACAGCCTTCAGAACAGCCTCCTGCAGGGACGTTTCTTGCTTTGCATGGGCTACAAGGATAGCACGTGGTGACTATGCTTACAGTTGTTTCCCTCAGCAAAGTGCTCATTTTGCATGGCTAAATTAGGATGCGTGGTCTATAATGGAGATTTTAAGTTTTCTCCTAAAACTTGCCTTTAGGGGAGCAAGAAGACTTCAAGAGCAGGTCATCAGCAGCAAACTGTCTATATGACCCCATGAACTATCTATATGACCTTGCCTCCATCAAGCTTCTCTCCCTTAAAGAAGTTTCAGCCAAGCAAAACTTCATCCCAGACGGCCCCGGGGAGGCCAGGAAGTTCTGCAAATACAATATGTTGGGATTAACAAACATGTTCATCAATAACAGGTAATGTGACCTGACAGGTATTGATTTGGCAGCGTCACATTTGCTCTGTATGTGGGTCACTCAAGCACAGGCACTTCAAAGAACCGTGCAGAGTGCCCCATCTGAGCACTCTGAGTACAGGGCGTGCCTTCTGCCGGCAGCATGGGCCACTCCTCCTGCCTCCCCAGCCAGATTTCAGCCGAGGAAGAGGATCACCTTCCCCGGTGTCCAGCGCTAATGGTATTTCTGTTGATGTCTGGGGTGGGGTGGGGGGGTTTGCATTTTTCGAAGTGCAAGCATAAGGCCATGTGTCTGTTTTTAGCCCACTTCCATGTGTTCCCCTCCCCTCCCACCCAAGCACATTTTATATTTGCTCTGGTTGTGGGAAAAATGAGAAATGAGCTGGGGAGAAAGGGGGGCTGCAACGACTGAGGTGAGTGGGCTTGGGTGGGACAGACCTGGACTGGGGAAGGTATGGGAAAGGTTTTTAAGTCAGGAGGCTTGAGAGATATGAGTTTTAAGGTTAGAATGGTGAGAAGGGAGGGTGGTGGGAAAGGACACTATGGGACATGGGTGCTCTGCAAGGATGTCTTTTGAGAGCATGGCTATGTAACCCCTCTCCTTCCCTTCACCTCTCCACCCCTCCATCCTTCCAACCCTCCAACCCTTCATCCCTCCACTCTTCCAAACCCCCATCCTTCCAAACCTCCATCCCTGAAGCTCTCCACCTTGCCAATCCTCATACTTCCAGCTCTCCATCCCTCACCCCTCCATCTTTCCACTCCACCCCTCCGTCGCTCCACAAGCACACAGGGGAATAACCTCCCCCTGTCCCACAAGGAGCAACGAGACATCCATTTCCCACTATTTTTAAGCTCCAACAAGAGAACAGTTCTAAATACATCCCATGCTGTGGTTTCACTGTTGGGTGAAGGATCTGCCTGTGCACCAACTCCCAGTGCTGGGGCAGATGTTAAGAGCGAGCTCTTGGTTTGGCATTTCTATTAAAACACCTTGCTTTGTCATTTTACCTCCTTTTTCACTCCCCTCTCTCCAACCACAACAACCTCCAAGCCAGCTTGTGAGGGAAGGGGAACTCATGTTGACATTTTTTTTCTTTCTCTTGTGGTTCCTCAAATGATTAATAGAGAATGTGGGACTCGTGCACTTCCCACTTAGGAAAAACCGAAATAAGGCTACAGGGAAATTCTCTGGGCTTCATCTTGCAAACTTTTAACCAGATCATCCCATAAAGGCAGAGTTCTGAGCTGTCTCCTGTTCCCTTCCATTCAAAGAGGCTGTCAGAAGGCAGTTGTACTTCATACAGCAATAGCAATAAGAGAAACACCAGTTTTATTCCGGTGGTTTTATAGGCAGCCAGAAAACAGGAAGAATTTTTCATGACAAGTTTTGCAACGAAATGTAGCAGTTTAAGGTTTGCTTTTCCACTGGAAGGGAGCAGGGGGAGATGGTGGAAATCAGTAATTTGAAATATTTCAAACCGCTCAGACACTGTTTAGCTTGTATCTAACCTTCCTGAAGCACTGCAGACACCCATGGAAAGGAGACAGAAATCCAGTGTGGGCTGCTACATAGAGAAACCATGTGTTTTACAGACTGGTTTTGCAAGGTTTTCTGTTCCAGGTCTCCAGTTTGTGAGCTCCAGGAGTGGGAATGGGTGCTGCTGCAGCTACTGGGCTCTGGGACCATCAGAAGTTATCACTAGGGCTTAGTAGCACCAGGTCATATTCTCAGTACCTGTTATCTGTGTTATGCATGATCCAAAACTTGCTTCAAAACACACAACCCAGGACACCAAAAAGTCACAACTTCTTCTGACACTTCCCTGCTTTAAGTGATGCAGATGAGAGTTGCCATCAACTGAAGGCTTTTTATGGTATCGTTGTTTAGTGGACTTGCCAGTGCTGAGTTGGTGGCTGGACTCGATGATCTCAGAGGTCTCTTCCAGCCTTGATGATTCTTTGTTTCTATGATCATAAGGCTGAAGGAAAGACTCATTACAGTTGTGATTTGTGGATTGCAGACAGCGAGCAGCTCATTAGCACCCTCATTAAACTAGCTGTTGGATGGTGATATTAATGGGAGTGATTAACAACATTATGGGTATTTTAACATTGGAAATTCAAAAATGAGTCATTGGTCCTTCTGCAGATTGAAAGGTTGGTTTAAAGTTTAGAAAACCTGCATGTTAAGGCTTTTAAGCTTTTTCTGCCCAAATGTGAGACTTCAAAAGGTTCTTTTAAATAATTGAAAGCAAAGGTTCCGGGATCTGGGCAGTGGAAAAAAAGCATGAGAGCTGACAGCCTGGGAGCCTTGAGTCCTGCCACGGAAAAGATCTAAACACTGGATTCCCGTAATGCAGTCTTGATTATGGGATGCTCCAGTGGTTTATTTTGTCTTGCAGGCTGTTTGTTGAACGGAGGAGAGTTTTTCATGGACGTGTCCCAGTGCTCTGTGTGTGAGTGGTGCGTGCTGGGGAAGCAGCTCAGCGTTTTTACCCGCTGTGTTTGGCCTGTGTAAAAACAAAGGGAAACCAGCAGCATCATGTAAGGCTCGGAAGCAAATGGTAAAACTGAAATCCAAAGACTTGTTTTGGGGCGAGGCTAGGGGACTGAGCTGAAGTCTGCTACACACACTGCTCCAGTCTTAACCTTTTTGTAATTCTGTAAAGGATCAGAAAGCAAAGCTGTTGATTTTACTAAGTGTTTGCAGGTCAGGCTGTGGGGAAAAATCCACTCCATGCTCCAGCTTTCTTATGGCATGGAAAAAGAGAGCAATATCCACACTGAGCAGGGGGAGATTTCTCTGTTCTGATCTGTGGGAGAGGACTCTGCTCTCCAATAACTCCCTCAGCACAGAGATGGGGTAGGGATGGCGGCACAAGCAGGGAGAGAGCGTGGACATAGGGCTGCTGGGATTGGGATATGGGGTAGCACTGAGGTCTCATGGGCAGGTCCCCAGTCATATGCTTTGACAACATCCTGATCCTTCTGATCATACCCACAGACACACACACACTTAGGTAAATCCAATTTTATTTGGGAAGAAAATTCTCTGAGACTGTATTACCCCAGAAAAGCCATAACAAGGTCTGATGATTGGTAATTCAGGCTTGCATTTGGAAGAGCTTGTGGACTGGAGCAAACTTTAAAACTTCCTTTGGTGACCTTGTGATTCTGGGCTCTGCATAAGCATCATCTGCCAGAGACCCTCACTGTCCCTTATATAAAGGAAAATTGTGCTAACCCAGTTTTTACAGGAAAAAGACAATTTTTACTCTTAATGTCCTCCTCTTTGTTGCAAGAGCATCTGCAAGCACCAGGGTCTCCCGGTACTTTTGTGTTTCAGAAAAACATGTTGAAGAAAGGATGTTGGCCTTATGTGACCTACTGGAGCTGGAAGCCAGAGCCAGAATTAGGCCTCCAGTTCTCAGCTCCCAGTCCTGGATTCTCCTTATGAAATGACACCTCATCATTACAATAATGAGATCATCCGTTATTTAATTGCATTCTCCTTGTTGCTACAAATCCTCCGTGTGGCAATCCAAGCACTCGCTTTCTAAGGTTAGCAGGAACACAGAGATATGTTTCCTGCCTTGCTCTTAAGATGTGTATCACTTGTATCTGGCCTGACATCAGCTTTTTCCTACTGTGGCCCTGGAAAAGCTGAACTCACAGGCATGCCCATGCTCTGAGCTGCGAGACTGCCAACAACTCACCTCCTCTTTCAAACATTCAGATGTGAGTTTAATTTTGTAAGCCTGTGGGATTTCTTAAAGGCTGCTTTAGTGAAGTACCTACAGAATCAAGGCTCCTGGGGCTACAACCCATCTGTTTGTCGCAAAGATGTGGCTCTCAAGGGTTCAAATCAGGAGGAGGTTCCCTGCTTCAAGGGGGTCCAGACATGATGGAATCTGACTCTGCCCAGCTCTCCTTGGCTTTGTGCAAGAGACACTCTTGCCTTCATCATATTAAATCACAGACTCTGAGAATGAGGAGATGCTACCTCTGGGAACACCTGTTGCTTTGTGTGCTAGTAGTGCTGTGGTAGAGTTACCCTTTTTATTACCCTTCATTTACTCCTGATACACAGAGATAAACAAGGGCTCAGGGAAGAGCATTTAGTAGCAAAAAACTAGATGAGTTTGTTTGCAGCACTGGACCCCACCACAACTTTATTTGGGGACCTGCACTTTATTTAGTGGCAGCAGCAGCGGCAGCACCATGGAAAGACCACAAGTTATCCACCACCATTGAAAGTTATTCCACAAAATGAAGAGCACTGGAAGAGAAAAGCCTGGGATGACTTCTTGAGTCATGGCTCTAGGCTGCTTCCAGATCTGCTTGTAATTCCCCATTTCTCCTAGGGATGGCTGGAGTTGCATTTTTGGCAGCCCCTGTGGCCCTGGGCGAGACTGGAGCTGATTGAGTTTCTGGGTGTGAGGAGAAGGCAGGCTGTACGAGTCATAGCATGGCCCATGTGTGGAACAGTGCCTGCCATGGCTCCTGCCAGCCCTGGCTACCAGGGCTACCAGCACTTCCCAGCATGACTCCTGTTTGTCTTGGCACTGTCCTCTCAGGTATGCTGGCATTCCCAGTTAGGCAGCCCAGGTACTGAGGAATGTATGTGATTTAACCATGGTCATGCTGAAGATTTTGACCAAAGAAGAATTTCATCCTGTGAAGGGAAGATCTACGGGTTTATGTCTTAACCACAAAAACATTCTTTTTTAACCTCTTTCACTTCTCATATCTCAGGAAATTTATTCCTGAGTCTTTTTTACATTCATTTTCAAGATGTCCTTAGCTAGGTTGCCCGCAAGAAACAAGCAAGAAAAGGTTCCTCCTCATTCTGGGTGTCAATTTTCCATCCCTTTGCCGTGCCAGGATGGACACTGGTGGTTGCTGAACTCGAACAAATGCCCCAACTTCTCTCTCTCCCAACCTTTCACCACTTCATTACAACTCTGCTCCATGCTGTCAGAAACGAGCCAGTAACTCCCCAGGGCAGGGCTGCATACCTGGGCAGACTGGGAGGGTCTAGCATACTTTTCAGTGCTGAAATAATTAACAATTAAGTCATTAATTAATAGCTAGCATGGATTTCCACCGGCACATGAAGCACTCTTCAATGGCTGGGTGAGTAAGCAATCCTGTCATATTTAAGTCTAGAGCAAAAATGCTAGAAGAAAGAAAGACAAATCAGAGGCAATCCCTCCTACATCTCAGACGCAGAGACTTCCCGTCAGACAGACAGATGCTGTCTTTCCTCCAGACATCTGGAGAAGGGCTCTTTGATGCTGATGGTGGGAAGTGTTCTTGGCTTGCTCCGGCTGGATGAGAAACCGCTGCTATCTGAGACAGAGTTTGCCATGTCTGTCCTCCCACCACTAACTGGGAGTGGAAGAAATCATGGACTGGGACAGAAATGCTGCTCAGTAACTGTGTTAGGATGTGCAATGGGGGGAAAATGTCATCCCATTGATATTCCCAGGAAATCTGCAATTCATCTAATTGCTCAGCTCCTTTGCTTTCTCTCATCAGCAGGTGAACCTGAGCTCTTTGGTGGGTTCAAGTAGTGACAATAAACATCTACATAACAAACAGTATGCTAGAAAATGAGGGTGTAAAATACCTTTCTTCCATTTATCATGATGCAACTCCTGCAGTATTTTGCTTTAACACCCCCCCTTCCCCATTTCCCAGAACAGGTAAAAGGAAAGAGTGAGTTTTGCACAAAAGCAAGTGCAAACCCTGCCTTCCACCCAAGTGGGGTGTTCAATTTGTGTGAAAAAACCCCTGCTTTGCTAAAAACATCATGTCCCACTAGAAATCAAAGACAAAAAAGTTTGGTTGAAAATTTCCAGCCAGTTCAAGTGTCAGTTCCCAACCCTGAGCTTAGCTATCCTGGCTGGACAAATTAGTCCATCAGACACTCTGATCCGGAGATAATGTGGCCATGTAGTGCCTTAGACAAACAGGTTGACTCCAAGTACAGAGTTTAAAATGCGTTTGACTTCAGTACAATGAAATCAAAATAGGAAACAAGAAACCTGAAGCAGCAACACCATCGTTAACCCGTGGTGCTGCTGAGATGAATGTAATATTTGTGTGCCTGAATGCAACTAAACTCCTTGGGGTGGTCTTTTACGTACCTGTGAAGCAGTGTCTACATGTACAGCACTCTGTAAATAAATAATGCACAGCAATAACGGTTAATAAAATAGGCTGGACGGCGGGGCAGTTTGGCTGTTCAGCTGGATTGCTGCTGACAATACTGATTTATGGCTTTGAGGTCATTCTGGGAAATATTATACCGTCGCTTTTGTCATCCTGTTGCCATGTTTTTCTGATTATTTGTATATTTTTCAGTTGAGCAAAGCAAGCACTATTCCATTATGCTCGAGACTTGAAGTCAGAAGAGAGCGTCACAGTCTTCTTTGTGCTCCCACAGTTTTTTGCCAAACTAGTGGTTTTCTGTTTGTGGTCTGTGAGTAATGGTGGGTGTAAAGGCTATTTCAGAAGGGTCTGTAAAGAACAGCAAAGAGGTTATTTTTTTTTTCCCAGAGATGTTCACAAGCTTCCAGCTTAGACAGCATCTCAGAAAATATTGAAACCGATTTTAATGATGTCCAGGAGTACGACCCTCCTTATGATCATCAACACCATCTGTTTGCATCTTGCTTTCCATTTGGATCTCTCTTTCTCTCTCCCTCCAGACCTGTGTATTTCATTTTGGCTTTGTGTGTTCATCAGCAGAGCACTGGTGCTATGAGAGCTGTTCTGGTGAGGTGGCTTGCAGCCTACAGGGCTGGGATGCCTGGTGGGACAGTGATTACTCCTGAGGTTTTTACCGTATTTTCACTATATGCTCCAGTATCAAGAGGGAAATTAAAGAAAATTCCTTGAAGATCTTGGGTTGAAGTCCATGAAGGGGCCTTAAGAGCCCGACAGTCCCTGTCAATGTGGTTACTTCCTCTCTTCCCACATTTAATGACTTATTTTATGGAATCGTAGAAAAGTTTGAGTTGGAAGGGACTTCTATGGATCATCTAGTCCAACCCCTCTCCAGCGAGCACGGACATCTTCAATGAGACCAGGTTCCCCAGATCACTGTCCAGACTGTCATTTTTCACTGAAAACTTCGAAGTTTTCAGGAATGGGGTGTCCACCATCTCTCTGGGCAACCTGTGCTGGTGTTTTACCACCCTAACTGTAGAAAGCTTCTTCCTTCTATCCTCAGGTTGCTTTTAGTGGACATCAAACTGACCAATACAGTCAATGGGGCTGTAGGGAGTGACTAATTGTGGCCTGAAGAAGGCAACTGCAACAGCTAGGATGAACCATACCCTACATGTGTCTGCTTCTGCCCACTGGCTATGAAGGGGACCTTGAGGGACTAACTCAGCTGAGGACGTGTCTGAAGTTAGATAGGGTGACACATCCTCACTGACTCTTCTAACCCCGGGTTCATCCCTCTCCTGTCAGTTGGTGCCCTCCAGAAACTCCATCCTCAGACCCTGAAGATCTCCTGCCTCCACTCCTCTCTGCTTGAAAGGCTCTGAGAGCCAGCCAAAACTCCATTCCTGAGACAATTAGAAAAAGGCTTGTTATTTCCATTTCTGTCTCGCTTTTGTTTAGCTGGGCAGAGCACACCAAACAACTTTAGTCTCCTGTCACCAGACACTGCAGCCAGCTTTCCGCTGCACCTGCTCCAGTATAAAGTTGCATAGTGACAATTCCCCATCAGCAGTGATGTTTGGAGATCTCTATCAAGGCAGGTGTTCAGCAAATGGTCCCTTTGTAGGGGGAGTGCCCCACTCTGCTAATTGCCAGCACAAGAGCTGTACAACACAGTGACACCAGATTTCTCAGCTTAAGGTTCTTCGTGGGGTGAATATAATCTTCTCCTGCACCTGTAAGTGTGTTTTAAGAACGTTATCAGGCATCTACACAAATTGGTGCGTGAAAACAGGTTGCAATACAAAATATTTCCACGCATCAAATGAAGTGGAGCAGGGCACCTTGGTTTGCCTTTTCAGAGGTGTGGGGGAACAAAACTATCACAAGAAGTGTGATAGCAAACACCAGATAAGCCAGTGCTTCTGCAAACTGCTGTATCAGCAAGTAGTGGAAAGTGGAGCTGGACAACAGGCAGAGACTGTGATTTGTGAAGGAGTTTTGATGTGTTTGGTCCTCCTACTATAGCCTCTTTTAAATGAAGGTAGTACTTCTAAGTGAACTTTTTTCTGCCATTACTCTGAGACTCCATTTGACTTAATTTTGCCTTTATCATATGTGTTATAGAGACGTGCAAGTGTCAGCTCACAAAGATTATAAACTGTCTTCTAGAAATCAGTTCGATCCCGTCTCTCCTTCTCTGCTGCATTTAACCATTAGAAAGGATCATCATAACAGGCATTAGCAAAATGACAGACAGGCAGAAATCTGCACCCTTAGCCAGAATGACTTTCCCCTTCCCACCTCCCCCTCCCAGACTATTCAGCTACATTAAAAAAAAGACCTAGATCTGAGCTTTGCAGCTCGACTTTCATGTTTGCTCGCAGCCAAAGAGCTGAAAGGCCTTGGTTTTGAGAAATTCGAGTATGAAAAAGCACCTCCTTGGGCAAAAGGAGGTTTGCAACCTTTGTCATCACACAGGCCGTGTTTATTCATTACTGATGGGAAAAAGCAGGTACTTTGTTTACCCTCTGGACAACCTGAGGCACAGAGAGAGATCCCCATCCAGCTTCCGTTTGATTGCTCCTGCTGCACCAGCATTTTCTGCATCTCCTGCACACACAGGGGCTGTTTTTTTGTTGGAAGCCAAATGGGGGCCAAAGATAAGCTTTCTCAAAGGAATGTCCCTCTCAGATCCTGCTCTTCCACCGGTGGCATGCTAATAAAATAAACTTGGCTGTGCACGGGGCCATGTGCCTGGAGCCCAGCTCCCGGACGTGGAATTCCTGGCCCTCGCCAACTTTCCCCTAAAGCTTCGTTATTCCAATAAATCACGGAGCTGAGTTATGGGGCTCTGTTTGGTGGGGGCTGCTTTTAATTGCAGTTTTAGGAACTGTGGGAAAGTAGAATTAATGCCATATGTTTTTTAGGCTTTCGGACCAGTCGCGGGGTCTCGCTTTCAGTTTTGGCCGGGATTCAAACATCACAGCGAATTTTCAGGTTCCTCTGTGTCAAGCCACAGGGAGAGGGGGAAGGGGAGGAGGAGAGATGGTGGCAGGGTGAAGGAGGGTGCTGCTGTGTGGTGCTGTGCTGCTGGGGTGGAGAGGCAGAGAGAAAGGAGAGAGCGCTTCCAGAGCCAAGGAGAAGCACTCCAGGTAAAATCCATTTGCTTTCTGGCTCTCAGCATGGACAAACGAGGCTGAAACCTGGACAAAGGGGAATATACTGAGGAGAATGGAAGACAGAGTGCTGGGTTTTTTTCCCTGCTTACTGTGCTCCCTCACACTTCTTCTTTCACCGATTTGACTTTCCACAATGCTCTCGGTGCTGAGGAATGCGGTGCCCTCACTCCTCTCCCTGCCTACGTCAGGATGTGCTATGAATATGCTATTTGTAAAGGATGAGCTTGGAGGAAGTTCAAGGTAGGGCTTACATACCCCAGGACTGACTTTGTGAAACCAGGTCAGCCCCTGAAACGATGGGACAAATGTCATAAGAGATCCAGGCTTTCTTTAGCTGTTTGAAGCCTTCTGGTCACACCCACCCACTGTCTCTGGGGCCTGGTTCTTAGTGGTTCTTATGTGAACCCAATCCCTCTCTGTCCAGAGAGGATGTGAGTATGTCCACCACTCCAGGTGAGCGCCAGCCACCTGGAAACTCATCAAAGTCTCTATCTGAATAGGTTTTGAAGACTCATTACACTTAGCACCAGGCATTTACACATCCTCATGACACAATTGCTGAGGCTGTAAAGGGGTAATTTTGCCTTTTCTGATGCAGATCAGGACTCAGCTGACCCTGCTGCAGGTGATAGAAGTGATGAATCCTTACTCCCTGAAAGCCTGGTCGAGGAGTGCATTTAGACACCTTTCCCCTCCAAATTTCACCAGAGCAGTTACTTTGCCAAACACAGAAGTAAGTGCAGCTCTGAAAAATAAAAAATATGTAATTTTGTAAGCTCTGGGCATCATGGGAACTGAGGAAGGTGAGAGGCTGAAGGATGAGCAAGGTCCCAGCTGAGAACAAAGGTCCAATGCACAGAGGCAACCTCTCTATTTTCCTTCTCTCGCTGGGATCTGCAAAAAGATTGTGGCTCTGTGATGCTGGGACAGCATCACAAACACACTTTTCCCTCCACTGTTCTATTCTGACTTGATTTTCTTTCGGGATGAAAACAACCTGAAAGCAGCATGGGATGTCCTAGGCAGCAGGGGCGAGGGGAGAGACAATTCTTATCCAGGTGGGAGCTCATCCAGCACGTGTGGCCATGCAACCAGCTGTGACAATTAGTCATCAGTGCTAAATAACAAAAGGATGACTCCAGCCAAGCCAGAGGTAATAATTAGTTACCTCATTTGCTAATATGGTATGAGGAAGGAGGGATATGTCAGATGACTCAGCTAGGATGGGGGAAAAAAGCCTGTGCATAATGTCACAGTGGTTAAAGGATTTTCCAGGTCTGAGGGCGATGTTGCCCAATATAGATGTTGTTATCAGTCTTACCAAAACAGCTCACTCTGAAATTTATCCAGCAAACAAAAAGCACCTGCATACCCACAGAAGGGCTGTGACAGCCTTTAAAAAGGGTCTGAGGAATTGTTTCTACCAGCCCTAAGTGTAAATACCTGATGATTTCTAGGTCTTGCCAAACCCTGGAAGTCACGTAATTTTGCAGAAAAAGAAAGACCCTATGTCTCAGAGATGCTCAGCTTTTTTCTTTTTTTTCTTTTTTTTTTTTTTTAAATCACTATCTTAAAATGTATTCACACAAGTACAAAAATTGTCAAGAAAAGCTTTCAGTGAAATATTTTAGCAGGTTGCATTTCCTCAGTTTCACTTCAGCAATGTAAAAATGTTTTGGTGACATAGAGAGGCCTTTTTTTCAACTTGGTTTGAATCATTTTGTATTGTATTGCAATATTAATTGAAATATTTTCAATGTAGGCTATATTTTATTGTGCTGGGATTTACGTTGCACACGCCTTTGCTATGTTTAGTTTTGACATTATCAGGGTGAAATGTTTCGGTGGTGTCAGACCAAATGGCTTTTACATTCTTGCTCTGTCAAACATTTTAAAATTTTATGGTTTTGTTCAGATTTGGAATGATAAACTGCAATCAGATTTGTATGTTTCCTGGAGGAAAAAAAATTCTAATATCCAACCAGCTCTGCCTCTGTGTTTAGAAGTAAACAATGTTTTCTGGGCATTAAATCTGCAGCTTTGGAGAGCTGGTCTGTCTCCCAGCTCCACCACTGCCCTGGGCGAGTCATTTAGGGCCTGACTACATGAGGAAAGAGACTGGAACAGGTATCCATGGCCACCCAAAACACATTACTCCATATGAAGGGTGAATTCATACCTTCACCACTTCTCCAGTCTGAGTCACCCACTCTAAACTATGTTTCACCCCACGTGAAATGTCAGCTGAGGTCAAATGAATCTTTATTCTGACTGCAAAAGGAGCCCAAGGTGAGCACCCAGCTGAAAACGTCCAACTTTCCTGTGATGAATTCCCCTGCTAGTACCTGGTGCAATGAATTTTGGCCCAGCCTCGGAACAGCAGCTCACACTGGTGCAAAAAGGCTTTGGCTACACTGCTGCCCTCATGCCTCCAGGGTGGCAGGCTTTGGGGAGGGCAAAGAGGGGCTGCAGCCTGGACCCACCACAATGAGGGCTTAAAGCAAAGAAACACGTCCATTGTTTGGTCAGAACGTGGTCTCAAGCTCTGCAAGTTCCGTGGAGCTTTTAATTTGCACCAAAATTCTATTCCCCAGCAACCTCCTCAAAAAAAAAAAAAAATCCCTTAGTCTACCAAGCCATCCAATTTTTCAGCTTTAAAAGGACCATTTTGCTAATGCTTCTTGCCTCGGCTTGGTACGTCAGGAGCGTCTCTTGACTTGTGTACTCAGGGATGAGTACAAGGGAACTTTGATTTTGTTCAGACCTCACTACAACTATCCAACAATTATAATAATTGTCCTTTGGGTTTCCTGCATCACGGAGACTTTTTCTTTTTGTGTCATCAAACGTAACACCATTTAAATACTTAGAACACCTCCATGGCACAGTGGACTAGTTTTATCCCTAACAATTTGCCCAGTCATGCCGTGCATCCAGTTTGTAGATCTGCACTGACAGCAGCGAGCAACTCAATGTTTCAGGGCAGTATTGGATACATCTCATGAAGACCTCATCCTGCTGACACCTGGGACAACAACCCCCATCCGGCTTGCTGGGAACAAGGTCCTCCCCAGCTGCTGGGCAAATCCCCGTCATGTCTCCTGGAGGGTGTTCCCACCCCTCATTTAGCAGGCTGGGAAACAGAGGACGAGTGGCCAGGGCGAGAAGGGACAACCAGGACTGCGGCAGATGGTTCCTCAGCCCAACCGTCTGGTCTGAGCCGTGGCCCAGCTGCCTCTCTGGAGACGGTGAAATGAGGAAGAGCTGTCAAAGACGGACAACACAGCGGTTTCGGTTGTGCATTTCAGTTCACCTCAGAGACCTCCCTGCCTCGTTTTTGCAGCGCCTTTGTCTTATTTTCCTTTGCGTGCAAGTATTTTGGAGTACCTGCTCACCCAGGGAGCCCCTCAGGAGGCCTGCGGACCTGAGGGTCAACTCCTTCCAAATCCAGGATGGATTTACAAATCACTTTACTAGGACATAAAGTGTAATGGGCTATTTAGGACATAAAGTGTGATGGCTCCCCTTTCTGATTGCCCATCTTGCTGTAGGATAGTCAAACCAGGCCAATATGGCCAAGCCTGGGAGACAAACCTCAGATCCCTTCTACCTCTTCTGACTTGTTTTTGAAGGCTGTGCAATCCTTTGCACCTTTTTTTTTTTTTTTTTTTTTTTTTTTTTTTTTTTTTTTTTTTTTTT